>NW_006159932.1:968292-985627 GCF_000334495.1 Tupaia belangeri chinensis
TTGAATAATCATTTTAAAAAATGAACTATAATCACTTATAGAAACCAACAAACTATTCCAACCCAATTTATAGGAGTAGGGTTAAGTCTGCTATAACAAAATACCATAGATTGGTTCGCTTAAATAACAGAAATTTATCTTTAAGTTTAGAAGGTGGAAAGAGAATGTGGGAGGGGAAAATTTGGGGGTAAATAGAGAGGTAAGACACTTGTGGGACACAGATAGGGTTTATTATCTGTTGACGAGGATGTGTGTAATAGTCTCAACTGGGCTGGACTGAGGTGTAAACCATGCTTTATAAAGTCTTTTCACAATCTAAGTAATGTATAGCAATTTACTGTATGAATAATAATAAATAAATATAATTAAAATTAAAAAAAGAAACAAACAAAAAAAAGAAGTCCAAAATTATGGTGCCAGTATTAATAGATTCCATGTCAGGTGAAGGTCAACTTCTCAGCTTGTAGATGGCTATTGCACCTTTCCTCAGCACAAGCTCTTAGAGAGATTCCTCTCTCTTCCTCTTCTTACAAGGGTATTGATCCCATCATAAGGGTCCCACCTTCCTGAACTAGTTTGATGCTAATTGGCTCCCAATGGCCCCAATTCTATATACCATCACATTGGGAACAGGCCTTCAACATATGAATTAGTGTGGGCAGTGGAAGGACAGAAATATTCAGCCCACAAAAAGAGTGAGTTAGAAACACTAAGCTAGGTGATCATAGGTGCGTTATTTAAGTCTCTGGCCTAAGTTTCTCCTCTGTAAAACAAAAACAAGATGAGATTCCTTTTAAGATCCCTTTCTGTTTTAGACATCTAGAGACAAAGAATATCCCTGGATGAAAGTAGTCAGTTGTTTTTCTATATCCATTGGTACTAGCTCATGTGAGTGTTAGAAGTGAGGTTAACTTTGTAAAGCAAACATCCCAGAATTGCTTTCAAAATATAATTAAGTTGCTTGACTAAAACCTTCTATTCAGAATCAAAGTACACATAGAAGATATAAGATGTAGAAGACATTATTATGCTTCAGTTAGATGAAATGGCCATGAAATGCTTTTATGCATTTTATAAATGAATATTTTTAAATATTACAGCTTACAATCTTGTACTGTTCAGATATGAGCCTTCTTTTAAAATGTCCTCGCTACTCCAGTAATATTCATTGGATTTTAGTATGAAAAGGTTCATTTCTTTGTCCCAAGTTACCAAAGATAGGTTGTAGCATAAAAGATGGTTGCTGTAGAACTCAAACTGAGCCCCTGGTGTTTACATAAATAGGGCTTTCGATTGGCAAGCAATTAGCCATCCATGACATTTGACACTGTTACTAATGTCATCAGAGTATCTAATTAAGTGTACTTATGCACATGACACTCCATGATGCAAGGGACTCAAAACACAAACATATTTCCTGGTTTCCGGATACCACAAACTTAATTCTGGAGCTGAATTTCATTACAATCTGATTAGAAATTCAGAAATGTTCCTTTTGAAGAAATGTAAGCCACTGGTTTTCCAAGAAATTTAATTTGGCATTTCTAGCCTTTTCTCTACTCTCTGCAATATTTTCTACATCCTCAATTAAATGAATCAGCTCTGCTGCAGTCACTAGTTTACAGTGATTAACAAAAATAGGCCAGTGGGTTTGTTTTGAGCTTATTTTTATTTCAGCCCAGAGTGCAGGAAGTCTGAGGTAATGAGCAGCAGCTGAGAATTAGAACTGCTCAACTTGATCAAGACTGGGGCAAACACATGACATCTTTCTCCATCTGTCCCATAGCATGGATGGAAATGTGAGAGGGACCGCAGGGTTAGAGGAGGGCACAGGCATAAGGATCAGGCAAATCTCCATTCAAATCACAGTCCTACAGCTGGGAGACCCCTGTGAGCAGACTGAACTCTCTGAGGCCCACTTCTTTCATCTGTAATTAGAAATAATAATTCCTGTTACAAAAAGTGGTCATAGAGATTTAATGAAAGAGACTGACAGGGTGAATAGTAAGTTTTATATTAAATTTAGGTCTCCTCTCCACATCCCCTTCCCAATTCAGGTATTTTCCATTATACTTCCTTCCCTTTACCCATTCCTCTGGTTTCTGCCATTCCTCATTACACATACTTGTGTTTTAGATACTGGGTAGATACTGTATGTATAGTAGGCATATGTATGCTGTTCCTGCCATCAAAGCACTTACTATTGAGTGAGTGAGAAAAGTAATTCATGCTTCTAATATAATTGTAAGTATAGGAGTAAGTGGCTTGGAGGGTGGTGGGAGCATGTGGGAGGGACACATGAGCCAATCCTAAAGCAGAGAACATCTAGGTTGAGTTGACAGAGAGCAGTGTGTGGCTAGATAAGCTGTATGCAGGAAGAGATCTTGGACATAACAGGAACATCATGGGCAAAGGCCCAGTGGCTAAAGAAAGCCTGGAGCTGCAAGTACATCTGTCAAATAGGATGTTAGCCACAAAAAAGTAGTTGGAGGAAATGAGTTCAGAGGTAGGCAGAGGCCACACCTTGAGTGCTCAGTAGACCTTGTTGAGGGATTTAAATTTTATTTGGAGGGCAATTAGGGGAGACTGTAGAGTTTTAAACAATAAAGTGACAGAATGCAACTGCCACTTCTGAAAGATAATGAATGAAGAGGTAGAGGAGTTAGTTGGGACAGTGAGACTGGGGTATGAAGCTCTGAAGTACTCTAAGGAAAAGATGATGATAGAAGCACAGTAGTTAGGATTTTATAATCTTTTTTGAAATGGAGAACAGCCCTGAGAACTTTTGTCAAGGCTTCTAGCTAGTCAAAGAAGCTTACGACTTTTTCCACCATGCTGGGTATTCAATGTTCATAAACTAAAGTCCCTGTTACTTTCCCTTGTATGCTTCCTTTGTGACTCATAGATTTTAAGCTAGAGTCATGGTCCCCCTAATGAGTACTTTGAAGTCAGTAACTTCCTTATGTGGCGACCAATGTCCTAGTCTGGTGCAAGGAGGATCTTTACAAAATTACCTTACTGACAAACCAAACTAATGCAAGCAAAATCTTGGTTAGCTTTCTAAAGGATAGATTTGATTATGATTTAAAATTAAGCGTGTATGGAGGGAGAGCATGTGAAATATGAGAATTTTCCCAAAACCTCATAGAAAATGCGTATTACGGGAAAACCGTGCACAGGTTTATTTTTTTTTTTGTACCAAAATAAACATACTGGGACCAGCAGTTGGCATAATGGCTATGTCACTGGACTCCCGTGTGGACGACCACAGTTTGAGTCCCAGACCTGGTGGCTTACATTCACACTGGGCGCATGTACGTGTGTGCCCAGGATCCCGAGAGGAGAATGGAGGAGAAGGAATTGTGGCGTGGCCATCCCCTGGGTGGGGGGTGTGTGTGATTTCTCGCTTTGTGTCTCTCTCTCTCTCTCTCTGTCTTTCTGGCTAGCCCATGCACCCTATAGCAAAAACCGCTCTCTAAAACAAACAAACAAAAAAATCCAAACAAACAAAAAAAACCTCTCATACTTTAGTTATATCTTTCTACAAACTTCTCAAAGTAACCTATATAACCTTGTTAAATGACCTTCCCTAACTACTCTTGATAGGACTTGGAAAGATCTAGGAGTATCTAATAAAACATATTCTATCAAAGAAGGTGAAGGGTGAAGTAGTTGAAGAATTCTAATACCTTCAGAAATTTACCGACCCGATATTGATATAAGATATCCAGACATTTCAGAAGCAATTTCTCTGAATTATAATTTTAGCAAACTTCAAATGGGAAGGAATTATTCTTTGAAAATACAAAATGAGAAAAAAAATCTTGAAAAATAGCTTGCAAAACAACAACAATAACAACAAAAAACTTTTAAAAAGGGTAGCTCAGCCTATAAAGCTGATGCTTAAAGTAGTACTGTGAGAGCCTGCAGGGGGCAGATGGGTATGGCATTGGACTTCCACATGGAGTTCAAGTTCTGGACCTGAAGTCTTGAAAATCACGCTGGCACATGTGTGTGCATGCGCAAAATCCCAGGAGAAGAATGGAAGAGAAGAAATTGCAGCGTGATCATCGCCCTGGGAGTGGCTGGAGGGAGAGAGTTTCCTTACCTTCCCTCTCATTGTCTCTCTCTGTCTCTCAAGCTCAGGTGTCCTTAAACAAATAAATAAATAAAATAAAATGAAATGGCACTCCATATCCACATAAAGATAGCACTGCTGATTAATCAGAGAGCATGAGTGAATAGCAGGAGGCGTCATTTTAACACTGGCAATTTTTAAAATTATTTAGACTCACAATATGTCTTTGCCAGGAAGCAATGAAGTGTGAAACCAATCCAATGAAACCAGATAGATAGGGACACCACTCCTGACGTATTTTTACCATGCATTCAGCATGCAGACACCATCTGAACTCTATGGCTGAAGATCATAAATCCTCCTGTGAGGCTCATTTGTTACTATTTGCGCTCATTCATCATCCCAAAAAGACAACCACAAAGGAAAACACAATTGAATGCAGTTGATCCATAAATGCTCACATGTTTGCAAGGGCCCTAATTTAAACGAAAAGAAACTTCCCTGTGTTCTGTTCCGAACCCAATGTTTAGGTCTGTATAGACCTTCAGTGCTACATTTAAAAAACAGTTTTACAGAATTCTCTAGTTTTATCAAATTCTTAAAAAGTGTCTGTAACATAAGGTGTGATGCAGTATTTTATCCTAAAGTATGTATTTTTTGTATATTTTACTAATAGACAATTATTATGGCATATCAATATGGTTTCTGTTCAGATAATACATAGCTACACTGTAACTAATAGGTGTGACTAAATTTTTCTTTGCAATTATTAAAATAACAAATTTTGGGGGGGTGGCAGGTGGCGGGGTGGTTAAAGGTGCTGGACTCCCACATGGCTGACCTCAGTTTGAGTCCCAGACCTGGCAGTTTGCTTTCTCAGTTTCTCTTTCACTCTCTATCTTACTCTGTCCCTCTATGGTCAAATAAAAATAAATAAATAAATGGATAAAGATATATAAAATAATTAAAGAAAAAATTTTAAAAATAACAAAATGTTAAATCTGCAAAATAAAACTTTAAAGAAGAAAGAAGGCCAGCCAGTGGCATGGTGATTAAAGGTGGCTGGATCCCATATGGCCAACCACATGTTTTAAGTACTGGAACTGGCAGCTTGAAAAACATGCAGGGCATACATGTTCCCAAAGAAAGGAGCAAGGAGGAGAAGGGATGGTGGTGTGACCACTCCTCATGGGAGGTGTTTTTTTCACTTTCCTTGCTTCTCTTTCTGTTTTTCTCCTGTGAGCACATGTGCCCTCTGGCAAACTAAAGAAAAAGAAAACTAATACATTCCTAAAATTACTTCCTCTTTTGTTCCCTCTCTCTTCTGGTCATTTTATCAAACCACCATTGGTTGAGTGTCTTTATATACCACAGCATTTTATAAATAGTATCTGGTCGAATCATAACGAAACATAACAAAGTGCTATGGACTGGGTGGCTTAACCAACAGACATGTCCCACAGTTCTGGAAGCTAGCAGTCCAAGACCCAGGTGTTGGCAGGGCTGATTTCTTCAGTTTCGGGATTCTCTCTGGTCTATAGTTGGACATTTTCTTCTTGTATTTTACAGCATCTTCCCTCTGTGTCTAAATTTCCATTATTAATGACACAGGTCATATTGGATTAGAACCCCATCAGATGACCTAATTTTCTTTTCTTTTTTTTTTTTCTTTCTTTTTTTTGTAGATTTTTTTCCCTCAGCCCAAGAGAGAGAGACAGTGAGAGGGAAAGTGAGAAATCGCCCCCCAGAAGAGATGGCCATACCTCAATCCTTTCTTCTCCATTCTCCTCCTGGGATCTTGGCACACACACACACACGTGCCTAGTGTGAGTTTCAAGCTACTGGGCTCAGGACTTCAACCATGGTTGGCCACCTAGGCCAGCAAGGTAACTGCTATGCCACCTGCTAGCCCAGATGACCTAATTTTAACTTAAGTACCCTCTGTAAAGAACCTTCCTCCAAACACAGTCGTGTTTTGGATTTAGGTTCCCAGCATACACATGTGGGAATGAGACAGCAGAATTCGTCAGTCCCCAACATCGGTAATATATTCATACTTTACAGATAAGGAAATTTGAGCTTGGAAAGTCAAAGGCTGAAAAGATAGTGCATTGTAAAGTGAATATCCTCCTGGGTCTGTTTTCTCAGAGCACTTAAGAACCTAAATTCCACCCCAATCCTGACATCACTTCATACCATATCCCATCTCTCCTCCATCCCCAGCCTCACCGGTAGTATGAAAGTGCATCAACTAATGAAGCAACACAGAAAGACATTTTTGCCACCGCAGATAAGGAGAAATGTAAGCAAAGGCACACTGAAAGCTTTTATTCAGTATCTATTCAACATGGGATAGTAATAATCTTAGATAGAATATCTTAGATAGAACATTGAAGAACTTGACCTTGTAGTTTAGGAGTTTTCAATTAATGATCGACCATGCTATACAAACAAGACCAAAAGATTAATGATAAACCATGAATAAATATCTATTAACTAAATAATGAAACGTTTTACATTAAACACAAGCAAAGAGATAAGTAAGGTTGGAAGGAAGTTGAGGGTGTTGCATATTTAGATCAGACTGGTTTAAAGGAAATTTTTATCCCTCTTCCTGTTATTAAAAAGTAACTGTGGGAGTAGTTTCAGGAAGTTTTAAAATAAATTCATTATTTTAAGACCATTATAGCTTTTAAGTATTTTGTTCACCTTCACTTTCACCAATGTGTTACTCCTACAACATCTGTAGACATATTTCTAAGCAAAATGGTATAATCACTAAACATCTTATTTACTTCAGTCCTAAAACGAAGTCTAACATCAACTCTTGCAAAAGTTTAGTTCTGTTATAAACATTACTATTAGCAGAAGAAACATCTTACAAAGTTTTCATGTAAGAGCAAGTCAGAAGAAATCTATCAATGTAGAAGTCTTATCAATGTAGAAGTCTTATCAATGTAGAAACACTAGAACAAAGATGATTCTGTGCATTATAGACATGAGAATAATCTTTTTAAGGAGTAAAACCTCTGTTCCTCAAAGTGTATCATTAAGCACAACTTTCTAGTAGTAGTTGACTTTGACATTTGTACAAAATCAAGTTTTAATCCATATTTTTTTTCAGATGTTAATTTGGGCAAAATCAAAATCTAATTTATCACATATCTTGAGTTCCAAAATAAACAGTGTGGAGCCCACAAATGAATCCTCCCATGGAATTATGCACCTATGTTAAGAAAAGCCAGAGGAAGGCCATCTTTAGCATGGTTCCATTGAGTTCCTTAAATTGAAAATCTTAATTTTAGCTTCTATCTTTAATGAATTTCAATACTTAATAGAGATTTGATACAAAGTAAGCATCATTGATCCAAGTCACAATCATTATCAAATAATAAAAAATTCGTATAATAGAAAACTTGCCAAGGAAACACACGTACACACACATGCCCTTGAAAACACTTAAGCCTTGGAAATGGCCTCACGTTCAGGTGTATAAAGGAATGTGATACACAGCTATGGACTATAAACAAAATAAAACAGAAACAAATGGGCAGAAGCCATTTTTTTCATGTCTCTGAGTGGAAATATATCCAGTGAAAAATTTAGTCCACTAATAGGCCTAACAATGGGTCCTTATCTTTAGAAACCATAGTATTGCCCTCAAACAGTAATATATTTTTGCCATTTCTCCTAATCCCACTGAAAACCCAGTGACACACTTCCAATGCATATGTAAATAATTACTAAGCAGAAGATAATTATGCCCAAATCAATAGCTGGACAGCTGGGTTCCTCTACATCAAAATCCAGGCAATTCAATAAAAGTGCCCCTAAGGAATATTCTCAGTTGTTATGGTAAATTTTGCTGTTACTTTTGCATTTTGATTGATTAATACACAATGCACCTTGGCATGTTTTCTATTTGGAATGCAAAATGCTAGTAGCACATGAGAAGACACAGTTGAATTCTTCTATTTCTTTCATGGAATTTTGCTTTAATCTTCCAGAAACACAGCAGAAATTTGAAGTCCCTTTTGTATCTTTAAAAAGATTTCTCTTTAATAATCTAAAAATAATACAGTGGCCTAAACTAGGATGACTATTTAGATATATAAAAGCATCAAGAGTTTCTAGTAAATTATTCCTTTTATAATATCAAAGCAAGAAGTTTATGGTAATTCTTGGAGATTTATAAATTGAACACTAAAAAATATACAGTTAGCTTGAGAGATAGCTATGTTAGTTTTATATGCATTCATGGAAAATACTTCCATATTCTCTACTGAGATAATACATATGCTGTTATGGGGAATGTTTCATATGTAGTAGAAAAATGAGAAAGACATTCTGAACATTAAAACACATTTCACTGGACAACAGAGAAATCCTGTTCCTACTCCAGTTTTCTTAGTGTCTTAACAAGGGTTCATCTCTACTTTACTGGTCTAGAGGGGTGAATTCTAATACCTCTTATACACAAGCATTCGAATCTTCTTCCCCTAAATCACAACTCACAATTCCCATCTCACTTTCTCAGTGCCAACAATCATACTTACTAGTGACAAAATGTGGCACTTCATTCTGGGTGCCCTGTGGGGATAACAAGTTCATGTTCAATTGATGTGCTATCTCAAACAGACTGGCAATGGAATTTAGGGAGATGACCTGAACTCCCTTAGCCAGTCTCCAAGGAGGAAGAAGACATGTTCGGCCAAGCCTTGGGTCTCACTGGACATTTCCATTTCACTGCAAGTATGGACCTCATTTCTTTTGATCTTGATTATTGCCCAGCTTAAAGGTATTTGGTTACCTTTATTTCCAAGGCCATATCACACAAGAAAATAATATATTCTTCCTACCTTCCCGGCTCCGCATCCCCACAATCTGTCACAACCCATTGTTCTGACTTGCATTGGAAATATAATTTGTAATTGCCTACAAATTAACCATAGAATTTGAATTTCTCTTCCGGGATTACTGCAGCAGTCCAATCTATTTTGCATCAGTTTCTATTTGACATGAGTATTTAAATGTAATTTTTTTCATTAAAGAGATGAGGGAAGAATGTAATTTAATGGAATTGTGCCTAATAAAATGAGAAGGGTTTGGACAATAATTAGAAGTAGGGAGATTTTTTTTTTTCCTAGAAAATTTAATGTTCAGAATTTTTTCTTTCTTTCTTTCTTTCTTTCTTTCTTTCTTTCTTTCTTTCTTTCTTTCTTTCTTTTATTTTTTGTAGGCAAGATCCTCTCCTATCTCATGATTGCTCCATAATATAAGAAAAGTAAGCTTTTCCTGAAGAGCTTAAAATAATGTAGTATTTCCATCTTCATATGTTTTTGGGTATTGGATTTTCAAAAGACATTCACTTTTTTTTTTTTTGAGAGGTTTTTGCTATAGGGTGCATGCACTTGCCAGAAAGACAGAGACAGAGAGACAGAAAGTGAGAAATCACCCCCCAGGGGGGAGGACCATGCCGCAATCCCTTCTCCTCCATTCTCCTCTCAGGATCTTGGGCATACATGCAGTGCACCCAGCATGAGTTTAAACCACCGGGTCCAGGACTTGAACTGCGGTTTACTACATGGGAGTCCAGCAACAGAGCCATTACACCATTTGCTAGCCATTTACATTTCTGACACCAACACTACCCACATGATGTTTTCTACTTCAACTATGTCAGGGTGAAGACAGAGGCATTCACTTGTACTTATTCTTCTACAGTATCCCTGAATTGTACCACTTAAAACATTTGCTTCAATATTTTCGGTACCTCTGAAAAGAGACTTTGAATTAGACTTTGTAGCTTACATCTCTTGCCCACCCCTACCTACCAAATACAACAAAATGAGGTCAGAATAACTAGGCAATATGGAAATCGAGGTTTCCTGTGCTCTGAGGTTTAATTGATAAAAGTGTTCCCTGTCATGAACAAACACTTTTAACAGGAAGGTACTGTTTTAGCTCTGCAAACAATTGAAAAAGAAAAAGAAATGCAGACCATCAAAACCAAGTCTAAGATTAAATATTCAAAGTACATATGAGTCAACACACTAGGTATTGTAACACACTGTGAAGAGAAATACAAAATTCAAAGGACAAAGTTCCCTAAGTCCTTGCTGAGTTTCCTACCTTCAATTTCTAGATACTTGGCCCTAGGGAACAGGATCTTTATGGGAGAGTAATCAAATAGCATGAAGATGGGAAAGACAGAGTCTCTGTAGATTTTCTGGGAAACAGATACCCATACACAAACATGTACATATGCACACACAGACACAAATAGGCTATACAATGTTTTTAACTCTTAATATATCAGAGGTCAGCAGCTCCACTGGCCCATCATTGAGGCCACTTAGTGGAACAAAATTAAGAACACTCAGCACAGTCAACAGCAAGAGAGCTTGCACCCAACTGAATTTGTGATATTAAATACTGACATCTGACCACATTTGTCCATGAACAACTGCATTCTCTAGCTTTCTAAATTATTTTTATGTTCCTCAATGTTGTTCAGCAATAACCATTACACACCATAATATTCATTAATATATTTTGTCTCTAATTCATTAGAAAATCATTTTATCACCAAATCTATTGCATTTCCTCTACCAATCAGTTTGAACATGTGTCACTTACTATGCATGATTCTAAGTATACTCAAAAGCTCAATAACCTTCCCCAATGTTCTCTAACTTCTCAGCTACAGTTTAAAATTTTGCACAACTATGGAGCTAGCAGGTGGCATGCTGGTTAAGGCATTAGACCCCCATGTGGCCGATCAGGTTCAAGTCCCAGACCTGGTTGCTTGCTTTCTCACTTTCTCTTTCACTTTCTGGTGGGTGCACATGCCCTATAGCACATTAATAATAAATAAGTAATTAAAAATAATTTTTGCCACAACTGAGTTTTACATGGGGATCTCTTCCCATTTCTCATTCTTTTTTGTTTAAAGTTTTATGTATTTTATTCATGACAGAGCGCACAGGCACATTTATGAGAGAAAGAGAGAGAAAAGACCTCCAGTCAGGATCCCATTATGCCATAATCCCCTTCTCTTATCCTTCCGGCCTCTCAGGATCTTGGATGCCCACCTGCATGCTCAAAGAGTTTCCAGCTAACCAGGGGTTTGGATCTCTGGTCAGCCACCTGGTGTTAAGCAAGCACTGCAGTTCGGTTTTCTACTGACTGTAGCTGGGCCTGGTTTCCTATTTTAAAAAGCCAACAAAAAAAACTTCTCTTTGGATTTCTTACACTGATTCCTATGTTTTTTTTCCCTACTCAAGTTTAAATTAAGTAAGTTCCTATTTACCATCTCTCAAGCTCTATTTTATCCAATGCCAGCAGCATGGAAGATCAGCTTGTTTTTGGCAAGTACATCCAGGGACAGTTTAACTTGATTATCTAAAAATATACGATTCTAGCAAGTGATCATAACCAAAATAAAACAAATACTTCAACACGTACAACTTAATTTTTAAAATATGTTACATCTTATATAATCATGTTTTATCTAACATACACATGCATGTTTGTATATCATTTTTGTGTCTATCACACATTATGTTTATATCTGCATTTAAAAATCTGTTCAACACTTACTTCTTTTCTGTAATCTTGTTCTTTAATAAGGACGTTGAGATCAGAGTCCAATACCCCTCAAATAATGGTTTAATATTTATAATAATAATAATCGTTGTTATCTAACCTCAACTTCCCAGGCAGAGGCCCTGGAAATCAGTTTCGGTATAGTTTACAAGAAGGAACCCGTTCATTTTGTTTAGCTGAACGTGTAAGATTCCAGGATGATTTTCTACCAGCGAAGCATGTTAACACAACTTGCTTCCACCCTGATTTATCTTCCTCTTCAATCAGATAACTTTTATTTAATGTCTTAGGGCTCTGTTCTGCTGGCACTTGCTTAGGTCTGTTTTCCAAGTGAATTTATTAGCCAAGAATGGAATTTAATCTGTGACTTCAACTTCCTACCGGCAGATCACATTTGCTAGTATCCTTCCTAATAATACTGTTTTAAAAATATACAAGTTGTTCTTGACTCTGTGAAATCATAGGTCTAAACCAAGTTTTGAAAGTAAGAGCATGTGGTACACACTTCTAATGTAGACTGGCTATTACTTGCAAGGGTCATGATGTTTAGCAGAAGGATCACTCAGAGCCAGATGGTTGCTGTGACACAAGAAAAACACAGGCCCAGGTCTGAGATGCAGTGCTCGAGGGTCTTGTGAAGGCAGCTCACACGGGGCCTTCTACTCAACACAGTTTTTTAACTGTCAGGATCAGGAGAAAGACCTGAGTATCTGAAAGAAACAAATCCCAAATTGGGATTTCAGTCTCCTCTTGAGATTTTGTTAAGGTACATGGGGAAAGAATCCCAACTGTATACCTCTTTATGTTAAAAAAAAAAAAATTAAAAAGCTCTGTGATCAAGCTTAAACTAAACACATAACTACACAAAGTCTTGGTTTTCTCATCTCTAGAGTGGAGGATCTGGCCTACAACAGTGATTGTCAGCTAGAAACATGCGTGACAGGATGGGGGAGATGTGTCGTTAAAAAAATGACACTTAACATAATAATATAATCTTATATTTGGAAAAATCCATATTATTTTAATAATACAAATAGAGAATTAAAGGTTGAGAACAATAAAGGCAAGATTTAAAATTTGTGTGTGTGCATGTTTAAGAGTCCCTGGGTTTAAAACAAACAAAAATCAGTGGACTATATTCTCTTCCAGATCTGAGGCCTGCAATTTCCTTCTCCAGAGCGTAGACTGCCACACTATCAGCTTCTGACGCTGAACTTGGAAGGGCTGGTTACTTCCTGTAATTAGTACTGCATATCAGCAGCAATAATGACTTTCAATGTTGCTTTGATTAAATATAAAACATTTAATTCAAATATTAGTCAAACACACAGATAACACAAACATCCGTTCAGATCCTTGTAAGACTTGCTTTTCCTAACCTCCAACCGCCTCAGAGTAACCTGAGTCTAGCTAATCTTGAATCACGTAAATTATATCCTGAAGTCTTTTAAGGACCTTGCAACTTGCTAGTTAATAGCTAGTTAACAATATGCATCCTGTTTATTTCACAAAGCATTCCTGATAGAGGAATGGGCTAAAGACCCACTCAGGTGGACTATCTCCCCTGTGAATAAAACGTTTCACACTTGAACATTTAATGTTTAAAGATCAGGACTGTTAGTTAAATGAGTTAATCTGGTGTGAAAACTATTTGCATTTTTAACATCATCAGAATTTCTTTCACCCCCAACTGTTTAGTTCACTGCTTGTATGATTATAATTAGCAAGAGAGGGAAAAAGTCATGTTATTCAACATTAAATGGTATTCAAGAATGCTCAAAAGATACAACTTATAAAGCCTTCCTAGTGAGGCAGACCACAGGAGACCAGAGGGTCCTTTTCAGAAAGAAGGCATTGTTTCCATAAGAAGGGCAGTGTCTTCTTAAAGCAATCATTTGTCTTCCTATGTGTGTCTAATATTCAACTCATTCATGCAAACATGTAAGTAACATAGATTGACGCCTTGCTTTGTGCTAGGATTTGAGCTTGGTGCTGAAGGACACCAAGTCCTAGGGATCAAGAAGCCTATGACTGAAGGATTGGGGTGGCAGTGAGGGGTCTTCTAAATGAGATTCCACAGGCAACTGTTAGAAGTCAGGATGAAGGGCAGTCTCAATTACCTAGGTGGTGGTGAGTGCCAGGAACTCCTTTCCACTGGCTGACTTGAGTTTCCAACCTCTTGCAACTACTTTTCCTTGAGCTCACCACCATCCAGCCACACAGGCCTCCTTTCTGTTCCCCAAACAAGCAATCTCTGAGCCTTTGCACTTGAAATCCCTCTACTGGAAGACCTTACCTGAGGCTCCACTCCCCTCCTTCCTGTTCTTGGCCTCCAGTTCACTCTCTTCCACCCAGGAATTTCATACCACACCCTATTTAATCTCTGTCATATCACACTCCTCAATAATCTGGGTTATTTGTTCACCTGTTGATTGCCTACCTTTCACCACTCAAATATAAACTGAGTAAATGCAGGACTCTTGCCCATCTGGGCCACCATTCCCAGAACTGCTTAGGTGTGCCAGAGATGCTCTGTGTAAATGTATTTGTGAAGTGAATGGATGGATGAAGAAAAGGAATAATTACTGGACCATGAATTTATGCTATGGCAGAAGTTTGCTCGGTTGGGGTTACTGAGGAAAGAGATACTCAGGGAAAATGTTATATCAGACTTTTGAGTCAAAACAATTTTTCAGAAGACTTCACATCCACGCTAAGTTGAAAAGATAAAGAGGAGTTAGCTGTGGGCAGTTCTCAAGAACCAATCCCTTCTTCCCAGAGCTAAAACTCACTCAGCCTCTCAAGGGCATTAATCTATTCCACAAGGCCAACACCTCTAGATCCAAATACCATGATCCAATCACCTTCCACTAGGACTGAAGGGGACAAACCATTATACAAACCCTAACAGTCCAAACCACTGTCTTGCTCCTCTTGAACTAGGTAGTTGTTAGGATATGGTGCATATTAGACTTTAAGTAAATACTGGGAAAGTCCATGAATGAATGAACACAGAGAGGTTTATTATTTTTTTTTCCTAAAGACATATTGCAAGGTGGAAGAAAGGAGTTACCATATTCTTTAGTTTTATTGGCAAAAATTTCTTTTTATTTTAAAGAATTATTTAAGTTTTCATCCATTTATTTTAATTTGACCAGAGAGAGTCAAAGGAGGGGAGAGTGAGAAAGCAAGCCATCAGGTCTGGGACTCAAACTGTTGTCAGCTCCATGGGAATGTCCGGCACCTTAACCACCACGCCATCTGCTGGCTCCAAGCGAAAACTTCTAATAGAAGAACGATATTTACTCATTTCATGTCCTGATGCACTTATTATGCTTGTCCTGCATTCTCTAGCCGCCAGGAAACAAGACTACTGTAACACCTACATGATTACCCAAAGTAAAAACCAGTTTAAACACACATGCACAATTGGCCTAAGAATAACTAAGGCTTATGATTTTTAGAGGTTTTATGATCAAAAGTCACAGGAACGCAAAGCAAATCTCATTAGCTTTTTTTTTTAAATGGGGAAATTTATCTCTGCCAATATTTAACAAAGGGGAAAATGGACGCATTGTCCAAGAACGAGAAATGCAACCGTTTTAGAGCATGCATATGCATTTCATGGGTGCAGTGAACTGCGATTCACGGTGGAGTAGATTGTTGACAGGAACAGACCTGGGCTGGAAGAGAGATGTTATCAGCCTTCAAACTCCAGACAACAGAACTTGAGGGTGAGTATGAGACTTCTCTGTTATGGGCAGTTTTGCACAGATGCCAGTTTCTCCCTTTCAAAATTATTTTTCAGACTATCAAATATAAATAACTTATACTCAGATGACTTCTTTTTAAGAAGAGTATTATTAATTTAATTTTATTTGCTATTATGATTTATTTTCTTAATTTGACCAGACAGAAAGTGAGAGAAAGGGAAAGTAAGAAAGGAAGCCTCTAAGTCTGGGACTTGAACTGCAGTAGGTCATGGGGGAATCCAGCACCCCAACCACCACACCACACCTGCTGGCCCCAGATAATTCTTTTAAATTTAACTTTATTTATTTATTTTAATTTGACCATAGAAGGACAGAGACAGAGGAAGGGGAAGAGAGAGCAAGAGGGAGGAAGGAAGAAAGGAGCCACCAGGACTTGAACCACAGACAGCCACATGGGAGTCCAGTGCCCTTAACCACCATGCCACCTTCCAGCCACAATTTCTTATTAACTATTATTAACACCAGATTTCACTAGAATACCCAGTATATCACTACAGAAGAAAAGTCTTATTTCTTATCCCTGATATTATAATTACCTGAATTTTCTTTCTCATATTTATTAACAGTGTATGGGGACTGAATAAATCAACTAATTATATTTTTACCACTAGAATTTTATGTTTGATGAAAAATTCTGACCTTTTAGAGTGAAGTCAGCAAATTAACTATCAGTCTATCACATTCCATAAGTAAAACGATAAATATTTGGGAAAATAAACTCCAGTAAATTTGTGACAGATTATGCCAGTCATGAGGGGTCACTTCACAAGAAAGTCACATGAAAGATTTTTTTATCTTTATCATCTTTCATGATAATAAAATTGCAAGGGGAGAATATTAGGAAAAGGAATTATAGGTTAATTGTTATCACAGTACACTTTAAAAATGCTATCCCACCTGGCACCCCCTTACCAGATGCTTCCTAAGCAAACTGTCATAAGTGAACAAAGAACTTTAATTTGCAGAAGAACTAACTACACACTATATTAATAAAGTCACTTCTTGTTGTCTCTTAATAATGAGCTGTCAGATGGCTTGCTTTGATTAAAAACAGCAACAACAAAAACAACTTCCTGGAATGAAAAGCCCCACTTCACGTGACTCTTGCTCCTTCCTCTTGAAGGACGTCTTCCTGATCTTTCTGATTGGGTCTTAGACCTTCCCACTAAGCTAGCTTTGGCTCACCCTGCATGGAGGAGTTCAATCCTGAAATCTTTAGGTCATTCCTTAAGTTGCATGAATCATGGCCTTAATGTAAATCAAAGTTTTCATCATTTCCTATTATAAATTATTATTTATTAAGACCAGACTTCTGTCCCCTGTTGAAGTCTTCTCTTTCTTCCCTCCTCTCTTGGTCTTATTGCCCCAGGGCCAGACAGGGAGCTCCGAAACATATTGCCTTATGAATCTTCCTCAAGTACCCAATTATCCTGCTGCAGCAGCCCTGTCAGTGTCCTGACAGCTGCGTGCTGTGTGCAGGCCCTGCTGTCAGAGGTGAAAGACTGCAAGGCAGCCTCCCATTCTCCACTGCATTTCCATTACAACTTGGAGAAGAAGAGGCACACACATCCGAGGGGGTTCGTTAGGGATGCCATGGAGGTCAAAGACTGCTTAGAAGAAAAGGCTGAGGTGAAAATTAAAAAAAGAAAAAGTGCCAGGATTGTCCAGACAGGTGCTGGTGCTCAGAGGGGTGGAAAAGCTAGTCTCCTCTCCCAAGCTCCACGTAGCAGTTGTCGGAGACAGAGCACACACTCAGACTGATTTTAATTGAGATCAATTTAACAAGTACCATCTTCTGCAAAGTTCTTCAACTGATTGAAAACCAAATGAACGCCTGTAAGTGGTGACAGGTTTTTCTGTTGTCTTTTCACCACTC
>NW_006159932.1:985638-1000292 GCF_000334495.1 Tupaia belangeri chinensis
TGATTTTCTGGACTTTTAGGGAGTTTATGCATTTATTCTGGGCCAATCTCTGTATGTGTTTTAAAAGTAATTATTATCTGAGCTATACTTTTAGGTACCTAACCTGTAACCCCAATTATTTGTCAGTAGCAATATTTATTCATGGGTCAGAATCATAAAAGACTTTTCTACCTGTTGCCTAGACAGCAACCACTCTAACAGCTCATGAGTTCATTTTAGGGACCACTGGACCAACACTACTGGCATTGGTTGGCAGCATGTTAAAATGTGTTTGCTATGATTTAGAGAATGGACTTATGCCCACACTTACTCAAATAAGTATAATTATCACCTGTGTCACAGCACTGATCTCATCTAATTACCAGGAACACTTCATAGTTAGGCAGACATAAGACCTTCTTGGTGTTTATCTAGCCTTTCTAAAACTCTGCACACAAAACAGACATCTCTCTATTTAGCAAAACTGCCAAATAAATGATGACTTCAATGAGAGAGAGACTAATGCCCTGCAGTGAGAGTAAACTCATTTGATAGGGAATTCTCTGTGTGATAGGAAACAGTTCCTTGCATGTAGACCAGGCTAAGAAAAACATTTCAATTTAAATGCTTCTTGATGGATTTAAGACTTACAACACAAAAGAGTTACTTATTACAAGGGTTGTGCGAGGTTGAAATACATCATACTAAAGAAGTCATAGCTGTTCTCCTCTAGAGTATTTCTCGAACGATGAATGAATACACACATGAAATGTGGCTCTGAAGTACGGAAAGTTCCTTTTTATACAACTACACCAGAATCTCCATATTCTAGTAAGTTATCATTCCCTTCAAATAATCAAATAGTTATTATAACAATCAAGTAAGAATTAATCCATTTCCAGAACTTAATCCATGAACATTGGATATTGTAAAGAAAACTGAAACACAACCAGGCCAAACCCTACACTTTGGTTTGCCACGGTGTCAGCGCAGCAGCCTACAATTAAGTTCCTAAATGCCACTTTGGACTAATTTTAAAAAGAATCCCAATTTTTACCTTTACTTGATGGTGAAATTGGTTGTTCTTGTATTTTATGAAAAAAAAAAAAAGATTTGTTTAACCTTCATACATAGAAGCAAAAATACTTTAAACCGCTGTAAACCTTAGAAAGGTAATAGAAGTGAGATCTTACTGGTTTGTTTCTTATGTTGATTGGGGAAAAATTGAATTGCCGCATTTTGCAGTGACCCACTTACATGGCATTCTCAGCTTAGACTGCAAAAGAAGGAATACATGTGGTGAAATGTTGGAACCATTTCTCTCTTGGTCTGTTTAAGGTTGAAAGGGTGAGCTAATAAGAGACAATTTCAACCTCACTCTCCCCCCCACCCCAGCCCCCAGACTGTCAGTTTCAAGGATGCAAATTGCATTGCAATGGCAAACTGACTCATGAAGCATTTGGGCCAGGGCACTGTTTACTTCCATCTGTTTGGCAGATGCATTTGTGCCCAGTGTTTGGAAACCCCTTGTATCAGTTGCTTTGACAAGTGTCCCCATAATCTCAGCCTACTGGAAACCATTTGGGATGGACATGATGGAGCTTCTCTGCTATTGCTGGGGTTGGGAGAATTAAAACACAATTTAAGTGAAAGCAAAGAAATTTAAAGATAATTGTATTTTGCTTGGGTCTATCCTTGGTAAAAGGGAGGTGGTTGTGCTTGCCTTATGTTGGAGGGTATGAGATTACATGAATGTTTGGATTTTTAAAAAGGAGCTGCAAGTTTTTTCTAAGGAATGACAGATAAGACATGTATGACATGCATGTAACTTAAACCCCTGGCCTCGTGGTGTGGTTGGAGCATCTTTCAAATGTGGGACTTAATAGGCGCCACTCATAAGAAATTATGGGAGAGGGGTGGGAAGGGCAGGAGTGGGAAGGGATGGGACATAGTTTCTGGCACCATGGACTTACCATGTTGGATCTAAAAGCTGACCTGAAAACCTGAAGCATATGCTTTATAGCTGGGCTGTAAGTTGGACATGCAAGGTCATGGCATGCCCGAGGTGGTGACAGTGAATAAAGTTTATAGGATAGGCCCAGTAGTAGCAATGGAAAAAAGTATACCAAATGGTCTTGGAAGGATTAAAGGTTTTAAAAGTCAATTGGTATCACCCTCACCCCATCTAGGGTAGTGGGGTGCATTCTTTTTTCAAATTGGGTACTTTTTAACACGTTAGTGCATGCCTGCTCTTCTTGACTGTCTTGACTCAGTCACTGGTAGCTTTATTGGTCTGAACCAGATCCTTGTTCCCAGGTTACAGACCTGCCTATCGTTCCAATAATCCTGTTTCACTTGAATGAAGGGAGTATGTCTTAAATGTAAAGATTCTGATTGGTTGGCAGCATGTTAAAATGTGTTTGCTATGATTTAGAGAATGGACTTATGCCCACACTTACTCAAATAAGTATAATTATCACCTGTGTCACAGCACTGATCTCATCTAATTACCAGGAACACTTCATAGTTAGGCAGACATAAGACCTTCTTGGTGTTTATCTAGCCTTTCTAAAACTCTGCACACAAAACAGACATCTCTCTATTTAGCAAAACTGCCAAATAAATGATGACTTCAATGAGAGAGAGACTAATGCCCTGCAGTGAGAGTAAACTCATTTGATAGGGAATTCTCTGTGTGATAGGAAACAGTTCCTTGCATGTAGACCAGGCTAAGAAAAACATTTCAATTTAAATGCTTCTTGATGGATTTAAGACTTACAACACAAAAGAGTTACTTATTACAAGGGTTGTGCGAGGTTGAAATACATCATACTAAAGAAGTCATAGCTGTTCTCCTCTAGAGTATTTCTCGAACGATGAATGAATACACACATGAAATGTGGCTCTGAAGTACGGAAAGTTCCTTTTTATACAACTACACCAGAATCTCCATATTCTAGTAAGTTATCATTCCCTTCAAATAATCAAATAGTTATTATAACAATCAAGTAAGAATTAATCCATTTCCAGAACTTAATCCATGAACATTGGATATTGTAAAGAAAACTGAAACACAACCAGGCCAAACCCTACACTTTGGTTTGCCACGGTGTCAGCGCAGCAGCCTACAATTAAGTTCCTAAATGCCACTTTGGACTAATTTTAAAAAGAATCCCAATTTTTACCTTTACTTGATGGTGAAATTGGTTGTTCTTGTATTTTATGAAAAAAAAAAAAAGATTTGTTTAACCTTCATACATAGAAGCAAAAATACTTTAAACCGCTGTAAACCTTAGAAAGGTAATAGAAGTGAGATCGTACTGGTTTGTTTCTTATGTTGATTGGGGAAAAATTGAATTGCCGCATTTTGCAGTGACCCACTTACATGGCATTCTCAGCTTAGACTGCAAAAGAAGGAATACATGTGGTGAAATGTTGGAACCATTTCTCTCTTGGTCTGTTTAAGGTTGAAAGGGTGAGCTAATAAGAGACAATTTCAACCTCACTCTCCCCCCCACCCCAGCCCCCAGACTGTCAGTTTCAAGGATGCAAATTGCATTGCAATGGCAAACTGACTCATGAAGCATTTGGGCCAGGGCACTGTTTACTTCCATCTGTTTGGCAGATGCATTTGTGCCCAGTGTTTGGAAACCCCTTGTATCAGTTGCTTTGACAAGTGTCCCCATAATCTCAGCCTACTGGAAACCATTTGGGATGGACATGATGGAGCTTCTCTGCTATTGCTGGGGTTGGGAGAATTAAAACACAATTTAAGTGAAAGCAAAGAAATTTAAAGATAATTGTATTTTGCTTGGGTCTATCCTTGGTAAAAGGGAGGTGGTTGTGCTTGCCTTATGTTGGAGGGTATGAGATTACATGAATGTTTGGATTTTTAAAAAGGAGCTGCAAGTTTTTTCTAAGGAATGACAGATAAGACATGTATGACATGCATGTAACTTAAACCCCTGGCCTCGTGGTGTGGTTGGAGCATCTTTCAAATGTGGGACTTAATAGGCGCCACTCATAAGAAATTATGGGAGAGGGGTGGGAAGGGCAGGAGTGGGAAGGGATGGGACATAGTTTCTGGCACCATGGACTTACCATGTTGGATCTAAAAGCTGACCTGAAAACCTGAAGCATATGCTTTATAGCTGGGCTGTAAGTTGGACATGCAAGGTCATGGCATGCCCGAGGTGGTGACAGTGAATAAAGTTTATAGGATAGGCCCAGTAGTAGCAATGGAAAAAAGTATACCAAATGGTCTTGGAAGGATTAAAGGTTTTAAAAGTCAATTGGTATCACCCTCACCCCATCTAGGGTAGTGGGGTGCATTCTTTTTTCAAATTGGGTACTTTTTAACACGTTAGTGCATGCCTGCTCTTCTTGACTGTCTTGACTCAGTCACTGGTAGCTTTATTGGTCTGAACCAGATCCTTGTTCCCAGGTTACAGACCTGCCTATCGTTCCAATAATCCTGTTTCACTTGAATGAAGGGAGTATGTCTTAAATGTAAAGATTCTGGTTCTCACACTGTACTCCCAAATGACTGTCAATGTATAACCTGATGTCTCAACCCCCGGTAAGAAGAGTTGATTCTTTGGTGTTCACCGACGTGGGAGGCTTTACTGGAACAGGCTTTTGCTTTGGGCTCTGCCGTTTTGTTTGTAGAACACCCAAGAGTGAGGAGACATACTCTCTTCACAATAGTACCTTAAGGTTTTATCATTGTAAATGGGTCTGAGATGATATGACAAGACCAGAGAAACTGGATGTAAATTTACATTTTTGAATATGCTTGTTGTTTCACATGATACATTTAGGGTATGTAGCTCCTTTTGTAGATTTTTTTTCTATTTAAGTTTAGAAATTAGGCCAATCTTTTATATTTCTTTAATCAATGTGTTCTCTTTGGTGATATGGTGATATATATTGCATTACATATTGATGTGTGTATTAATAAATACTGATATGTAGTACACTTGCACATACAAACACATAAATAAGAGGGGGAGAAAACCATAGCCTTTGCATTCTCTATAGCCTCTGCAGAGAGAGCCTAAGCAGTGAAATGTTGGTGTTCTGATGTACAGAAATGGAGAAAAGTATTAAACCATATATAAGAATTAAAAAAAAAAAAGAATCAAGTGAGATAATGTGGAAAAATCATGAACTTTAGTACTTGGAATGCAGAAGAAGGGATATGTATATATTAAATGTATCTATAAATATAGATATAGATTCTCACTTGCATTCTACTTTTATATTTGAAAGCCAATGAGACTGCAATTGTTCAAAATGCATGCTTCGATTTCCCTCTAAACTATTTTCAGAGCCTTCAACACATTCTCTTTGGCCAGATTTATGTAGGATCTTCAAAGAACAGTCTTAGGCTAGGAAAGTTTTCTGTGACATTGGCCTTGATATCTGGATAGCATTATCATTCAGAAGTGAGAGTTTATAAAAAGTGTCAAACAAGTAAGCCAAAAGTCACTGGGGGTCAAGATCGAGATACACACTGTCAAGCAAAGAAATACTTGCCGTGTAGCTTCCTGCCTAAGCCTAAAGACAACTCCAAAAGAGGAATTACAATATTGAGTAATGATGGCTTAAGCAGAGTAACTATGTAGCTTCCCAGTGACCACATTAAAACCCAATACCTATTTGGACAGGTAGACATTGGTATTTGTTAAATATATATATTCATTACTTTATAATCAAGCTTCATCCTTGTCACCTACAAGAATGAAGCTCTTATCTAAAGCCTCTTAGTAAATATGAACCTATAATAGCTTTAAATACTTAGTAAATGCTTGGTATATGTGATTATAGGTTTGAGAAGAGAAAACTTTTATTAGTTATTGACTGATAAAATCAAGAAATACTGATAAAAAAGAGGAGTGCTTGAACTCTTCTAGGGAATAGATGTAAACATGTCTTCAAATCATAGCTACTGAAAACCAAAAGAAAACATTGGGACTATCTGGAGTTCTAGAACAATTCTCTCATTTTCTTAGAGATGACAAAGTTCAGAAAAGTTTACCACTTTGTTCAACCAAATAGACTGAAAGAAGAAAATTGGATCAAAATCTTCTCATTTCAAATGTCTACCCTACTTTCTTATTCTAGACATGGGACATAAAGAAGACATATACAGACATTTTTAAAAACCTTTCATCGAATATTCACACAACTACATATCACTTTATTCACCATGTAACCATGTCTTCAGCACCAAGAAATCAACAGAATGGCATTAGCCCACTGTTGAGAATTTCTCTGTAGAAGCAGGTAGCTGAACACAGAGCTTTTAGAACCTATCCTGTTCAGTAGAATTCTTCAGTCAATGGGCAGTGCTTTCAGAGTAATCTGGGTTCTTATAAGGAAGAGAATTTTCTGAAAGGTCCACAGGAAAAGTTCACTTAGCCACATTATCTTTAAAAATAATTTTATAAATGTGTATCATTTGGGGTTAAAGTACCTTTACTGATCAATTATGAAAATTTTTCAAACAAAAATTCAGTAATTGTTTTTCATTGTCAGAGAGCACATGTGCTTGCCAGACAGAGAGACACACACAGACAGAGCGAGAAAGAAGCCCCCAGTGAGGCGTGGTCATGTCACAACCCCTTCTCCTTCATTTCCATTGAGATTTTGTGCATATACCCGTGAGGCACATGGCATGTTTTTCAAGCTGCCACGTGGAATCCAGTAAAATTTTCTCTGATAAAAATACGAACAAATGCTCCCTACCTACAAAAAAAAAAAGAAAGAAAGAAAGAAAAGAAAAAGAAAAAGAAACCCAACTATATTTACAAATGTGGCGAAGTGAATTGTTTTCCTTTTTAAATGTTTGTGCCTTAGATGAAATATGATATAGGTAAGCATTAGTTTACAAATAGCTAAACAAATAACTAAATGTTTTTATTTAAAAAATTAAAAAGTAACCAATGCAAGAGAAGTGCCACAGAATGAAATATCAGGGAGTTGCTATTTTTACTTTTTTTTTGGAGAGGTTTTCGCTATAGGGCACGTGCACTCGCCAGACAGAGAGAGACAGAGAGATAGAAAGTGAGAAATCACCCCCCAGGGGGGATGGCCACAATACCTTCTCCTCCATTCTCCTCTCAGGATCTTGGGCACGCACGCACACGCGTCCAGCGTGAGTTTTAAGCCACCGGGTCCGGGACACGAACCGCGGTCAACTACGTGGGCATCCAGCGACATAGTCATTACGCTAACTGCTGGTTCCCATGGAGTTACTATTTTTATAACTAGAGAGTTACAATAGAGATTTCACTAAATAGATCATCCTAATTTTCCATATAATTACATTATTTCACTTGGTACATGTGAATAAGTTATATTTATGTTTTGCGGGGGGGGGGGTTTGTTTGTTTCTGAGAGGTTTTTGCTACAGGACGCGTGTGCTCGCCAGAAAGACAGAAAGAGACAGAGAGACAGAAAGTAAGAAATCACCTCCCCCAGGGGGTTGGCCACGCCACAATCCCTTCTCCTCCATTCTCCTCTCGGGATCTTGGGCACGCATGCACATGTGCCCAGCATGAGTTTAAGCCACCAAGTCCGGAACTTGAACCGCAATCAGCTAAGTGGGAGTCCAGCGACATAACCATTACACTAACTGCTGGTCCCACATGTTATATAGATACCCTACATTTTGAATCAAATGTATATTGTTTATACACTGTTTATGTGTTTTATTTTTATTTGAATCGAAATATTTTTTAAATCTCTAAATAAATTATCATGGACCCTAATTTGCAGAGCTCAGCCAAAATATTAACTATTAAGAAAATAAGATTTTCTGTCAGCTTTTCCCAGGACAGCATTCCTTTTATTCATTGATTTTCCTAACAGAATAATCTTAGAGGAGTTAAAAGAAAAAATAGCATTACCCTATGAATTTGCCATATGCCACCACACAGACAGTTACATTTCAAGAGAGTGAACTCATTCACCATATCTATTTCCTAGAAAGCCCCGTGGCATTTGGACCAGCAGTTAACATAATGGCTATGTCGCCGGACTCCCATGTAGCCAACTGCGGTACGAGTCCCAAACCCAGTGGCTTAAACTCACGCTGGTCGCATGTGCGTGCGTGCCCAAGATTCTGACAGAAGAATGGAGAAGAAGAGATGGTGGTGTGGCCATCCCCCCTGGGTGTGATTTCTCGCTTTCTGTAGCTCTGTCTCTCTCTGTCTGTCTGGCAAGCACACGCACCCTATAGCAAAAACCTCTCAAAAAAATAAAAAAGAAAAAGAAAGTCCCATGGCATCAAAAAACAGAATTGTTTTGGACAATAAACAATTGTTCTTCTGTAAAACACCAACATAATTTCTCTATTTCCAAAATTGCATTACTGCCATTTTTAATGTGTTATCATATAGATACACTCACCAAGACATCTGACTGCCTAGAAATACCATACCCCTTTGGTCATTACCTTTCCAATTCTATTAAATTCAGTAGGGAAAAGGAAACACGCTAACAGGTATAAAAACATAATCACTCCTATCTGATATACACATTGCTCATTTAATCTTCCTACTAACAAAGCAAGGTACTGTTACTATTTTACATAGAAGGATCACGATGCTGAGAGAGTTTCAGTAGATTTCCCAAGGTAATTTGCAGTATGTTTTGGAGCTATGACTGGAGCCCATTCTTTCTGGACTGACTCCATTTTAGTACTAAATGAATTTAGAATAACACTGTGTCTAATAAAATTTGCATTTCATTTTCAATACTTCCCAAGCCATACACCTGGCCTTACATACCTTGCTTCTTGGCCAGCACTCTCTTGCCCTCACTGTCTTCTTTAAAGTCTTGTTGGCCAAGGAATGGATATTTTTCTTGCTCCCCTTTCCTTTTGACTCCCTCTTCTATTAAAAGTTTCTAGGACTCTCAATAAACTCCATCTTTTTAATTGTGGGAAACCATACCAGGAGCTCATGCCAAAGAAAAAGCCTACTCCAAAAACTACAAGAAAAAGAAATGTATTCTTTCACTAAGTAATATGGTAATAGCTCCAAAGGAAACTTCTAGTCAACCAGAATGACGCCTTGAGAAAAAGAGCTTTTTGGTGCCTCACACACTGGGTCAAGTGGGCTTCTGATGAGGTTTCTCTTTGAAGAATGAAGCCAAGATTTCGACCTCTGGTAATGAGGGACTTACTTGTTATAGATAAACTGGCCCACCTCCAAAATCTAGGTCTGAAATATTCTGTTTTAGGTACTGGATACTAAATACTTGAAGAGCAAAATCCCTGAGATAAGGGAAGCTTAGAGAGGTGAGCCTGGTATCTGGCATGATTTTTCCCTCAAGACACTTAAGCAGGACTAAACAGCTACAGAGAACATCTGGCTATCTTAAAGGGCAGGAATGACAGAAACTGATGTAAAGGCCCACTGGTTTTCAGTTGAGAGTCCTTCCTGCTACAAAAGCTCTATCCTAAAATTAGGGGCATACTAGCAATAACTCAGCAATCTTTTTTGGGATTAAAGTGACTTCCCCTTATCCTAAGAGCTGTCTGAAATAAACTCACATTTTCTTTGGATAGAGATAACTTCATCAAGGATGTAGAATTATCTCTACACTTTTACTGCGCTACTTCTGGCAGTAAATTAAAAATCACTAAAAATAGTAGGAGAAAAAAATTACCAAGAATAGTAGGAGATAAGACTGTATGCAAAAATACAAGAGAAATTGACTTATAAGGTATTCAGTTATTTATATTATCAAATATATACTTAAGTCAGATTAATATAATTAGAAACTAAAAAGATACAGGATTTTAACAGGAACTCAAAGCTAACACAAAATGGAAAAAAAAAGAAAAGAAAATAGAATAAAATGGATGTAAAATACAGAAAAGAGCAGACAATATGGGACACTGTGAAATCTTTTGACATAAATCTAATGGGTATCACAGATAGAGAGGAAAAAGAAAATGACACAGAAAACAATATGAAATATACAAAGGGGTAAAGATGAAATTTGAAATAATTGATGAAAGACTAACACCAGAATTCCAAGCAGTTCAGTGAATTTCAAGCAGAAAAAAACAGACCTATGTGAGTCACATTACTATTTCACATTGCTAGTAGAGAGTGGCAGGGGAAAAATCATGCTACCTTCAAAGAAGCAGCAGTAAGACATACAGCTGATTTTTCAACAGAAATTGTGAAAGCCAGCTGATGATTGAATTGTGTCTTTAGAATACTGAAATTCAGCAATAGTAAATAACATTCTTTGGGGGAGGGGGTTTGCCCTAGGGCATGTGTTCTCACTGTGTGCGAGAGAGAGAGAGAGAGAGAGAGAGAGAGAAAGAGAAAGAGAGAAGGTGAGAAATCACCCCTCAGGGGAGATGGCCGCACAACAATCACTTCTCATCCATTCTCCTCCTGGGATTTTTGGCACACATGGGCATGTATCCAGAGTGGTTTTCAAGCCACCAGGTCCGGGACTTGAACTGCAATTGGCCACGTGGTAATCCAGTACCTTCACCACTATGCCACCTGCTAGCTTCCAGCCAATAACATTCTTTATTATTTTTTTTTTGAGGGATTTTCACTGTAGGGCGTGTGCGCTCGCGAGACAGACAGAGAGAGACATAGAGACAGAAAGCGAGAAATCACCCCCTGGGGGGATGGTCACGCCGCAATCCCTTCTCCTCCATTCTCCTCTCAGGATCTTGGGCACGCACGCACACGCGCCTGGCGTGAGTTTTAAGCCACTGGGTCCGGGACACGAACCGCGGTCGACTACGTGGGAGTCCAGCGACATAGCCATTATGCTAACTGCTGGTTCCCCTTTATTTTTTTTTAATATACCACAGATTAGTTTATTTTCAACACCCATCATGCCATGAATTCACAGGGAATAGGTTCCAGTACATCTGGCTCTTTTCCACTGGTTCTCACAAAATGTGCTTCTCTGGGTGGAGCAGGCTGGCGTGTTAGTTGAACCCAAGTACCTTTCTCTTTGGCTCCTTTCTTTTTCTGGTCATTTTCCTTCACACGTTTTAGGA
Source organism: Tupaia belangeri chinensis (assembly GCF_000334495.1). Lineage (NCBI taxonomy): Eukaryota > Metazoa > Chordata > Mammalia > Scandentia > Tupaiidae > Tupaia > Tupaia belangeri. The sequence continues at coordinate 996,665 of NW_006159932.1, forward strand.
AGCTACCTCTGCTCTTAGAATGCTTGATATGCTCAATACGCACATTGATTCTCTTGGAAAGAATCTTGCTCTTAACTTGTTTGTTCACAACAATGTCAACAGCATGCTGGGTAACATTGTAGACTCTTCCAGTTTTGCCATGGTAACATTTGTGGGGCGTTCCTTTTTGAACAGTACCCATTCCCTTAATGTCTACAATATCACCTTTCTTGTAGATTCACATATATGTTGCCAAAGGAACAACTCTTCGTTTTCTAAAAGGCCTAGAGAACATATATCAGGTGCCTGTCCTCTTTAAATTTGAGTTAATTCCCAGAAGATCCAGCCAATAACATTCTATACACAGTAAGAACATGTTTTATAAATATGCATTTTAAGTGAAAGTAAAGACATTTTAAGATAAACAAAAACTAAAAATCTATAAGAAAACTAATATTCTTTAGTCAAAAAAGAAATGATTCCAGATAAAGCATGGAAGAGGGAGAAATGAAGTGAAATAGAAAGCATAACTATAAGAATAAATATAAATGAATATTGGTTTTATAAATAAATAAATAAATAAATAAATTGTGGGATTTTAAAAAATGTATGTAGGTGTGCATCTATATATCCTTTCTCCACATTTTTCCTTACAACTTTTGGCAATAAATAAGCCATTACCAGGAATATTAGAAAATAAAAGTGAATGAAGAAAAATCAGGGATGAGATTTTTACAAAACAGTATGTGGGTTGGCTCTGTGGCCTGGTGGTTAAGGGGGCCAGGTTTCACATGGCCAATCTTATGGTTTGAATCTTGGCCTTAGCAGTTTTAAAAAAAACACCTAGCACATGTATTTCCTGCCCTAAATCCAGATAGGATAGAAAAATGGAGAAGAAAGAATTACAGCATGATCACACCTCATTGGGGAGAACTTCTCTCCTTCCTTCTCTTGGTCTCTCTGTCTCTTTCAGTCCCTCTTTCTCTGGCAAGAACATGTGCCCTCTAATAAAAAAAAAGTGTAAGAAGAAAAAACTCTGTGTGTATATATATATATATAGATAGATAGATAGATAGATAGATATAGATATAGATATATCTGTATATATATCTATATATACACACATACATATTATATAATAATATCTTTTTTCTAGAATTATAAATTCAGTGAAAATAATAAAAATTATGTATGCTTATATTTATTAAATCAACAAGTATATTCTAAAATTTACATGGAATTATAAGAACCAATAATATTGTTGAGAAAAAGCTATTTTACAGGGTCCCAGGCATCTTAAAATGCTATAATAATTGGGACCAGCAGGTGGTGTGGTGGTTAAGGTGCTAGATTCCCTCATGGCTGACGACAGTTAGATTCACAGACCTGGCACCTTGAAAAATCACACTGGATGCATATGTGTGTGTGCTCAAAATTGTGAGAGAAGAATGGAGGAGAGGGGATTATGGTGCAGCCATGCCCCCTGAGGGGTTATTTCTCACTTTCCTTCTCTCTATCTCTAGCTCTCTCTGTCTCTTTCTGACAAGCACATGTGCTCCATGCAAAAACTAAAAAAAACAAAAACAAAAACAAAAACAAAAACAAACAAACAAACAAAAAAACTACAGTGATTAAAATCATGTGGTTTTGGTACAAGGATAGAATAGACAAATACACTAATAGGTATAATAGAGAAACTAGAAATAGACCCACACTTACACTGATATGTGATTTATGACAAAAGTGATGCTGTGCAGCCCAGCTAGGATGATTTGTTTAATATGATCTATGTCAACTAGATATTCATATGGTAAGACGTACATCTTGTTTTCTACCTTATCTCATTACAAACATAAATTCTATGTGATGATAACTCTAAATATGAAAGATACATACAGATTTTATTAAAAGATAATATAAGAATAGCTTTATGATCTTAGAATTGGCAAAGATTTCTTAAACACAAAACAGAAAGCACAAACTGTGAAGGAGAGATTCGATAAGTTGAACTGCATTACACTGAAAGATACTATAAAGTACTGAAGAGACATGTCACAGAGTCAGGAAAAATATCTGCAATGCATAACTAGTCAGTTTTTGTGCTGCTACACAGAAATACTAGAGACTGGGTGATTTATAAAGAATAAAGGTTTATTTATGACTCTGGTGGCTGGAAATTCCAAGAGCATGGAGCTGGCATCTGGACAGCCTCTGGTGCCACATCACAATATGGCTGACAGAAGCAGGATGAAAAGAAGTACATGCAAAGAGATAGAAACCTACAGGCAGACAGGAGAAAGAGGGAACTAACTCCTTCCTGTGAGAGAGTATTAATCTATTCATGACGCTGGTGCTGCTCATGATCCATACACCACACTAGGCCCCATCTCCTAAGGTTCCCACCACTTCTAACATTGTTAGCTTGTGGACCAGGCTTCCAACACATGAACCTTTGGGGGACAAACCATATTCAACACATAACAACAATCAAAGAGATACTAATACCCACAATATTTAAAAAATTCTTATACATTAGTAAAAAATAAGATAAATAATTTACCATTTAAGAAAATAAAGAGAAGAGATATTGATAAATAGTTATGCATATGGCCAATACAGGCAGTCCTCATTTCGCATGGTTCTGAAATGCATAAAGGTTACCACTCAAAACAGTGCAAATTTTAGTTGCCACAGTTTATTAACTGTAATTCATGAAATACAAACTTTGGTGGTAGCTCTTTTGTCTACAAATTGCTAGGTAAATGATTGTGCAATATGACCAGTGACATATCACATCTCTTCTTTGAAAGTCTGCCAATCACTGTGTTGCTGCTACTTAGTTAATGCACAGACAATAAAGCATGTAGTTGTGTTATTTCATCAAATCCCAGTGGTAAACCAAAATGGGGTTTTATAAAGATGAATAATCAACAGGGGGAATTGGTCAACAAAGGAGAAGTGAAGCCAAAAGAAAATAAAGAAAAACAAGTGGTAAGACTAAAAGTAAAATTAAAAATGTAATGTAAACAAAGAGAAGAAATAACTGATCATGGAAATGTTGACACCACTTCTGTTTGAGAAACTGGATAAGCAGCCAGAGAAACTCAGGAAAGGCAAATTTATCTACACAAATGAAGAAGGTGGTTGTGATGAAGAGATTAAAATAATTCAGAAGAAGTGACTCCAACAAAAGGTTTCATGTTAGAAGAACTCTCAGGTCTGCCCTGTAGCCCAGTGGCTCAGTGCCTTGTGGAGGAAGTTGGATCCCACATGGCCAACCATGGTTTGAATCCCTACCCTAATAGCTTGAAAAATATGCTGAGTGTGTGTGTGTGTGTGTGTGTGTGTGTATGTGTTTGTGTGTGTGTATGTGTGTGTGTGCAAGAACCCAGGTTCCTAATGGAATGGAGGAATGGAAGAAAGGGGATTTTAATGTGATCAGAATCCACCGGGAATGCTTCCTCTCTCCCTATTTCTATAGTGGGCATGTACATATATAGACATATATATATAGATATGTGTGTGTGTATATATACATACATATGTGTGTGTGTGTGTGTATATATATATATATGTATATATATATGTATATGTATGTATATAGATAATCTCCATATCCCTCTCGCATATATATATATATATATATATA
>NW_006159932.1:1000348-1024372 GCF_000334495.1 Tupaia belangeri chinensis
ATATATGGAATTCTCAGAGATAAAGCAAAGAATATTCTTTTAAATATTATATGGTATAAATATTTATAGTTATTTATACAAATAGCATTTCTAAAATGGTTAGGAAAACCCTGATGGTCCCTGAAGTACTATTGGGGGTCTATGAAGTCAAAACTATTTAAAAATAATAGTAAGATATGTGTGTGTGTGTTTTTAACTATGTTGTCACCTGTGTTAATTATATAAAATCAACATCTAGGCAACCGCAGACTCCTAGCATCAATCAATCAATGCCACCCAAATGTATTAGTTGTCATTATGTGTTTCTGTGCCATGCACTCATTCACTGAAGGAGGAGGAGGGGGGGAGGAGGCAAAGGAGCAAAAGAAAAACCAGTTTCATCTAAGAATAATTAATAAAGCAGTAAAAAATTAATGCATATGTCTTTAAATGAATAAATACAAATTTTAAATACTTCTGGGTTTTAATTTCTACTACAATAAATGCCAACAGATATGAGTGACAAGAACAAAAACTCTTTAGAGTCCTCAATCATTTTGAAGAGGAAAACGGGATTATGAGACCAAGAAGTTTGAGAATCATTCTCAGAAAATATAGGGTCTCTGATTATTTTGCAACTGTCTCACTTACATGTAAATAAGCCCATTTTTAAGTATTTAGAAACTTCTGAAGTATTTAAAATATTCATTATGCAATCACTTCTGTTTGTAAATTTTATTTATGTAGGCAGACTTCTCAAGTGACACGTGATGTTGAATTTCAGCCTAACCTGTGTCTCAACAATCAAAATTTCTCAATGACAAGGCAGAGGATGGGGTGGAGGTGAGGTTACCTTCTGTCAATTTATGCACTCAGTAAACATGTGAAAATACGACCGATGCTGAAAGAGAACTCGAGATTTTCAGGGGGTCCCCATGCACTTTTTAGATGAGTACTGATTAGCACATGCATGAATTCAGCTATCCAGACCAGTAAATAAACTCACAAAAGGTGCAGATGGCAAAGAGCAGACCCCTGATCCACAGGGCTGGAAATAGTCTCTGCTCCCACCAGCCAGAGTGGAACACCTCATATTTATGGGACGTTGTGTCCAGGACTCTGAAGAGTTTTGCTAAGTGGGAGAGTATAATTAGCCCTCAAATAAACACTGTTTGGGTCCTGAATACAGCTAACAAATCTTAAATGCAAAAATGGAAATAATCATTCTGTTTCCAAGTAACTGAATTGCATGCCAGAACAAAGCCTAAGAATACTTATAAGAATACAAAAGCATTCAACTAGGCAAAATTCACAATGGCGGCATTCAAATAAGTATTTATCAGGTATGCAAAAAGGCAATACAATAGGGCCCATAATGAGGAGTAACAACAACCAAAATCAGCACAAAAAGTTACACAGATGATAGAATTAGTAGACAAAGAAATTAAGGACAGTTAGTATAAATATAATCAATAAGGCAGAGGAGCAGCTGAACAGATTCAATAGACATATGGAGGATAAAAACATCAAACCGAACTTTTAATGATGAAAAACATGGTGCCTGAGATGAAAAACACACTGGATGCAATTATTAGCATATTGGGTCCTACAGAAGGAAAGATGAGAAAACTTGAAGACAACAGTGGGAACTATCTAAAATGAAACACAAAGGTTTGTTTTAAAATGAAAAGTGCATTATTTAGCTGTGTAATCACTCTAAATAGATGAGTTTAAAAAGTGAATTTGTCATGAAAAGCCTTCTACAGAAATATATAAATAAAATTCAATAATCAAATTGCTTCACTGGTGAATTTGTACTAAACACTGAAGAAGGAAGTAATCGCTATTATATACAGTAATAGCTGTTATATATATTCACCCAGTAAATTGAAGGAGGAATATTTCCAAATTCATTCTCTGGGACAGCATTACCCTGACACCAACAGCTACCCCCACCAAAAAGCAAACAAACAAACAAAAAATTACAGCAGAGAAAGAAAACCCAGGCCAATATCCTTTATGAACACAGGTGCAAAAGTCCTTAATAAAACTTTAGGTAATCAGACCATATATAAGAAAGATAATACATGTGGGGTTTACCCCAGAAATGCAAAGCTCCTTCAGCATTCAAATTCCAGACAATGTAATTCACCTTATTAACCAACTTGGAATGAAAAAACCATATGATCATCCCAATAGATTTAGAAAAAAGTGTCTGACAAAATCGAATATCAATCCAATATCAAATCCAATATCAATTCTAAATAAACTAGGAATAGAAGAAAACTTCCTCAGCCTAAAAAAGAGCATTTACAGAAACCTAAGCTAATATCTCACTCAATGATGAAAGATTGTACACTTTCAGCTATGATTAAGAACAAAGCGGGGCCAGCAGGTGGCATGGTGGTTGAAGGTGCTGGATTCCCACATGGCCGACCACGGTTTGAGTCTCAGACCTGGCAGTTTGATTTCTCACTTTCCCTGTCTCACTTTCTCTCTCACTCTGTCTCTCTCTGGTCAAATAAAATATATAAAGTTAAATAAAAAAAATATATATATATATTTTTTAAAAAGAAACAACAGGGACCAGCAGGTGGCTTGGTGATTAAGGGTGCTGGATTCCCACATGGCCGACCATGGTTCAAGTCCTGGACCTGGCAGCTTACTTTCTCACTTTCTCTCTCTCTCTGTTCTCCTCTGATCAAATTAAAATAAATAAAATAATAAAATAAAGTTAAATAAAAGTAATTCTAAAAAGAGAAACAGGAAAGACGTGATTTAAAAAAACACAAAGAAATCATGTCTGCTCTAACCATATCTATTCAATATTATCAAAGAAGTTCTAACCAGAGTAATAGGCAAAAATAAATAAATAAAGGCATCCAGATTAAAGAGTCATGAAGAGCATCAGTACTTGCAGTTCACATTTCTGTATAAAAGCTTACAGAGTAAGGATGAGTAGGACCTATAAAATTTAAACCAACTTTAAATCAAGTAGTATAACTACAACATTGCTCTCCTTTTTAAAGTCTTATTAGAAATCTACAGTAATCAAGATAGTATAGTACTGACACCAAGATAAACAAATAACTTAATGGAACAAAATAGAGAGTATAGAAATTGACCCAAAATATACGGTCAACTGACTTTTTGGAAAGGGTTCAAAGACAATTCACTAAAGAAAGCATATCTTTTCAACAAATGATGCTAAAAGAATTGAATATCCACCTGCATATAAAATTATTTTCATCCATGCCTTAGATGATATATAATAATTAACTCAAAACACAACTTCCAGGAGAAAACATAGGAAAATCTCTAGATTAGATTAGGCAAAAATTCTTAGATACGGCACCCAAGGAATGATAAATAAAAGATCAATTGGACCTCATCAAGATTAAGAAACTCTACTCTTATAAGCTTATTCACATCGGAATGAAAAAATATGCCAAAAAATAATTACAAATCATCTGTAAGTGGACTTCAAACAGTTCATGAAAAACTGGGATTTAAGGACGAGTTTAATTTGCTGACAAAATTGTTGAAATTCATGCATTTTTGTCAGTATCAGTCATTGTAAATAATTCTCCAAATGTAATAACATAAAAGCAAACCCTCTCCAGGATAGACTATATGTAAGGCTACAAAATAAGCCTCAAAAAATTTTAAAATCTGTATCAAGTACCTTTTCTGACTACAGTGGATCAAAATAGAAAGTAGAAAGAGGGACTAAGAAAACTGTAAAGGTGTATGGGGTTAAATATCATGCTCCTGGACTACTGGGCCAATGAAGGACTTAAGTAAGAAATTTACATATTTCTCAAAACAAGTGAAAATGAGAACACAACACAGGGAAACTTATAAGGTACAGCAAACACCATGCTAAGAAGAAAGTGCATAGCAATAAACACCTTCATCTAAGAAGTAGAAAAGTTTCAGATAACCTAACAATGCACCTCAAAGAGCTAGCAAATGAAGCGCATACCAAACTTAGAAGAGAAGGGAAGAGTTAAGGAAGACAGCAGAACTAAATGAACAAATACAAAAGATCTATCACTATATTTTTTCCTTTTAAAATTTTGCCAAGTGGTGTGTGCGTGTGATAGGTGGGAGAAAATTGAAAGCATCCCCCACGGGGCATGGTCATGCCACAGCAGTCTTCTCTCCATTGTTCTCTCTGGGCATGTTTTACAAGCTGCAGGGTCAGCTGTGTGGGATTCAGCTGCCTTCACCACTAGACCAGGGGCTGATCCAAAAAGAGCTATTGAAACAAAAACTTGATTTTTTACTTAGGAAAAAACAGAAACGGAAAGATTGGAAGGTATCACAGCAGGGAGGGCAACTGTAGATGCTAGAGATAGTACAGGGTGTAGGATAATGGGGTGGGTAGTAGGAGGGAAGGAGAGGAGCAGGGAAAAACCATTCAACTGATAAAAAAATGAAAAAGTAGATTAAGAAATAGGTAAGGTTTTGTGTAATAGATTTTAGCTTCTTTTACCACACAAATGAAAAAATTTCATGTTAATGTGTATGTAGCTGTATTTATCTCAACATTTTGTAAACCTCAAATATATCCAATAAATGATTTTTTAAAAGAAAAAAAAAAGATCAAACCCAAGTTTAACATAAAATATATATATTTGGAGAGATTTTTGCCACAGGTTGCGTGCACTTGCCAGACAGACAGACAGAGACAGAGAGACAGAAAGCGAGAAATCACCCCCCAGGGGGATAGGTACACCACAACCCCTTCTCCTCCATTCTCCCCACAGGCCCATGCACCTGGCATGAGTTTTAAGCCACAAGGTCCGGGACTTGAACCGCGATCTACTACCTGGGAGTCCAGCAACATAGTCATTACGCTAACTGCTGATCCCAACATAAAATATTTGAATAGAGCCAGCTCATGGTGTAATGGTTAGGTTGGATGGATTCCACATGGCCAACTGCACAGTTTGAATCTCAGACCTGGCAGCTTGAAAAACATTCTGGGCTTGTGTGCTTGTATGCCCAAAATCCTGAAAGGAGGGAAAAATGGAGAAGATATTTCAATGTGACCATTCCAGACTGGGGTGCAGGGGTGCTTTCTTATTTTCTGTCTGACTGTCTCTCTCTGGCAATTATACACACACTCTGGCAAAAAATCAAAATCAAAATAAAAAATAAATTGATCAGACACTTCACCAAACGATTATTTACAAATGCAAATAAGCACGTAAACAGATACTCGGCATCATTAATCATTAGAGAAATACAAATTAAAAGTATAATGAGATTCCACTACAAACCTATATGAGATTCTGTATTAAATTGTCTGGACTAGCTGAGTAGCATGGTTATTAGGGCAGCTGGATTGCACATGGCCTACTGTGCCATTCAAGTCACTCACTTGATGGGTTGAAAAGCACACTAGGCATGTGTGTGCACATGCCTAAAATCCTGATTGAAGACTGGAGGAGAGGGAACTTCGGTACTTCAGTGTGGCTATTCCCCATGGAAGATGATCTCTCTCTCTCTCTCTCTCTCTCTCTCTCTTTTCCTCTCTCCCTCCCTCCCTCCCTCTTTCTCTCTCTCTGTCTCTGGAGAATGCATGTGCCCTATAGCAACAACAACAACAAAAAAGAGAATATTTGACCATACTAAGTACTGACTAGGATATGAAGAAACTGGATCTCCCATACACTGCAAAAGTCTATGTATAAAATGACACAACCAGGGGCCAGATGGAGGCACAGCAATAACACAGCTATATCCATATGAGAAGGTCCCTGGTATATGTTCTGGGGCCTCCCTGTGCATAACAGGTACATGAAGAGATGCCCATGATGCTAGCAGAAACGGGGGCGGGGGGGGAGGTGGATCATGGCATGAGAATACTATTTGGAAGCGTACCTCTCTCTTTGTCTCTGTCTCTCTCTCTCATGGAAAAAATAAATCAATTTTTTAAAAATGACACAATCATTTGGAAAATGATAGTCTGGCAATATACTTAACAAGAAGTTATTTTAGTTTCAAGATAATTAGAAGACAGAATTTTAAATGTTCCCAATACAAAGTAAAGATATACTGATGAATCTTCTAATTACCCTGATTTGATCATTACATATTGTATTCATGTTCCAAATATTCACTCTATATCCCATAAATATGTACAATTATTGAATAAATTAAAAAATAAGCAAACAAAAAGTTATACATTTTTACCATTTGATCCAGCCATCCAACTCCTACAGAAAGGAAACCATGTGATCTTACAAAAAAAAAAAATATATATATATTATATATATATAGCTATTCATTATAGCTTTATTTGTAAGAGTCAAAACCTAAACACGAAACAAATACAGTGCCCAACAACACATGAATGGATAAATTGTGATGTAGTATATATAGCCATATATTAGTATATAATAGTATTGCTGAATAACATTCAGGCATAAAAAGCTGTTTGAAAGTGATAGGTGTTCATTATCTAGATGGTGATGATGTTTTCATGGCTATATACATATCTCAAAACTTAAATAGTTATACACTTTGCATATGTACAATTTAGTGTATGTTGAGTATATTTCATTAAACTATACTTCATTTAAAAAAATAAAAAGAGTTTACACACTCAGGCCAAGAGCAAACAAAAGTAATATTGGAGAGAATGCCCTTCCTTCTTCTGTGAACTCCCATTTCTCAAACTGCTGTTTTACGGTTTCTTTCTCCATGCCAGAACATTCTTTGACCATTTTATCTTTGAATATTTGAATTTAAATAAAATTGTTGATGAGGGAGAACATACAGATTAGGCTTCTGGTCTTCCCACCCACCAAAAGAGAGAGCCTTGATACGCTTTAAAAACAAAACAAAACAAAAGCTAAAAAGGAAGAAAATAATCCTGATTTATTACTTATGTTACAGCAAGAGATCTGGCAGGAAACAAAACCAGCAGTTAATCTGCCAAGCTGAAAAAATGCAACCCCTTTGTTGGTTGTTAGGAGGCATTCAGCTGTTTTATAGTGGGAGTCTATCAAATTCAACACATTTTTACATGATTGCAAATTCCTTAAAATATGAAGATGCTGTTAACAGTGTAACAATGAGGGACTGTGGTACTTTACAATAACAAATTTTGTTATTCTTTGTAAATTCTACTGTTTTATTTTTAATAGTAATAAGACACAAAATGCTATCAATATTATTTTAATATAAATGAATATGTGTATGTAATGTGCATATGAGAAGGTACGAATTGAGTTGCCTTCCTTTATAAGTCAGGCATATAAAATAACAACAAGACAATCTTATGGGTAAAATGTGGCTATAAATATCTATGATAATTTACTATAAATTACACATTACCCTGCCCTGACTTCCACCCTTCAGTGGAGTAAATGGCCTTAACCAAAGATGTGGAATGAGAACAGATTGCTCCGTTCTTTATCTTTTCTGTGTAAGCTCTGTTTAATGCAGCCCTAAATGGAGCAGCTATTTTCAGGGTAATATAAGATGACACTTGGGATATGCCAGGAGTGTTTCAATTATTGGGAAGTGGCCTAGCCTACAAGTGGCTTGCTTGCTCATTTTGGGTTGGGCCTATAAAGTGACAATACACAGGGCTGCCTACTGACCACGTTCCACCCACCACACTCCCTGTGGCTTCCCAAGGCTTCTATGGCCCCGATGCCCTTGTTGTCTTGCTCCCAGTCCCTGCTTTCCCTTGGGCTGTTTCCACCACAGGCACCGCACTGCCTCCTCCACTCAGTCGGGATCCAGAACTCATCAGCTCCCCAGCACGTCTCTGCCACTCTGAGGGCTTCATCTTTTCTAGAGTTTTTAATCCTATAGGTAACCACAGAATCATAATGTTCTCCCATTAGCTCATATTTAATGTCATTCAGTATTCCTCAAGCTCAAAACCTTATCCTCAAAACCAAGGGCCAAGACCAGAGCTGGAGCCTGGATGATCTTGATTTCTCACTCACTAGCTATTGCTGTTTGCAAGTGGGTGGATCCTCCACTGAAGTTCATGGTTTCTACTACACCATTTTTCTTGCTTCCTTACCTTATTCAGAAGCTTCAGAGTTAGTTCTACCATTACTCTTAGAATTTATCTCACCAATTATGACTGTAACATCTTTAACATCTATTCCTTGCTGAAGATGTTTCTTGGTCTTATCAACTCAGGGAGGTCCAGGTTCAAAGACTGTACCATCTTGCACTAGTCAACAGCTTTCCACTGCCTCCCACTGTCCCGGTCACCTTCTGCTGATAAACCTCAAGAGGTTGATAACATCATTAGTAGCTTTGAAGATCTGGTTGATGAGCTTCATAAAAATAAGGAACACAGCCACTATATATATATTTTTTTTTTGAGAGAGAGAGGTTTTTGCTATAGGGCATGTGCACTCACCAGAAAGAGAGACAGACAGAGAGACAGACAGAAAGTGAGAAATCACCTCATAGGGGCGATGGCCACACCACAATCCCTTTTCCCTCATTCTCTGCTCAGGATCTTGGGCACACATGCACATGTGGCCCGTGTGAGTTTAAACCACTGGGTCTGGGACTTGAACCGTGGTCGACTACATAGGAGTCCAGCGACACAGCCATTATGCCAACTTCAGGTCCCACAGCCACTATTTCTTTTCTTTTTCTTTTCTTTCTTTCTTTCTTTTTTTTTGGAGAGGTTTTTGCTATAGGGCACGTGTGCTCATCAAACAGACAGAGAGAGACAGAGAGACAGAAAGCGAGAAATCACCCCCCAGGGAGGATGGCCACGCCACAATCCCTTCTCCTCCATTCTCCTCTCTGGATCTTGGGCACACACGCACATGCACCTGGCGTGAGTTTTTAAGCCACCGGCTCTGGGACGCAAACCGTGGTCGACTACGTGGGAGTCCAGCGACATAGCCATTACGCTAACTGCTGGTCCCCCACAGCCACTATTATTAAAAAAGAAAATCCTACTTTTGATTTAGCTAAGCAAGTCCATTTGTGCCAGTCTTACCTTTATTTGGCCCTTCACCATCTGGCCCCAACTTCCATTTCCAACTTCACAACATCTCCTTCATCCAGCATTTCTTCCCACCTCCTAGCTCCCAAGCTGCACCCACCCACCCCCAGGTAAGTTTTTCCTCCCTAGACTTGTGGCTTTGCACATGATAATCTCTTTCCTGGAAAGATGAATCCCCCACTCCCACACCCATAGAAATTTCTATCCCGGGGCCAACAGTTAGTGTAATGGCTATGTTGATAGACTCCCACGTAGTCAACCGCGGTTCGAGGCCCGGACCTGGTGGCTTAAAACTCACGCCGGGCACATGTGCGTGCGTGGCTGCCCAAGATCCTGAGAGGAGAATGGAGGAGAAGGGATTGCAGTGTGGCCATCCCCCCCTGGGGAGGGATTTTTCACTCTCTTTCTCTCTGTCTCTCTCTGTCTGTCTGGCGATTGCACGCGCCCTGTAGCAAAAACCTCTCCAAAAAAAAAAAAAGAAAAAAGAAATTTCTATCCCTTCTTCAAAGTCTAGCTTGATGTTACTTTTGGCCCAGAGATGGTGACATAGGTGGTAGCATGATTGACTGCTGGAAGACGTAGGGTGTTGATGGTTTGAATCCCCAGCCTAGTCAGCCTACAAAGCACGAGGCATGGGTGTAAACTCCCCAGGATCCAATTGACAGGAGGACTGAAGGAAGAGAATCATGTCATGCCCGGACAGAGGAGGCTCAGCTCTCTCTCTCTCTCTCTCTCTCTCTATGTCTCTCATATGTATATGCACATCCTATATCATGAATTAAGGGGAAAAATACTTGAAATGTTACTTTCTCTTTGAATCTTTTCTCATTCCTCCAGGATAATTCATTCCTATCCATGTTCTTATTGACTGCCTACTATTTATCAGGCATGTTCTTGGATTAGTGATTCATCGATAAACAGGACAGACGAAAATCCCTACCCTTGTGGAATCTAACTTTCAGTGGGAGGAAATCAATAGTAAAGAACCAGGATAGGGGGTAAAAATCTATTAATAAGTGCTTTCAACCAGAATAAAAGAATACCAAGTGCTGAGAGCTGGGAGGATATTTGCAATATTAAAATAAGGTAGTCCAAAAAGGCCATACTGAGCAGGTGAAGGAGCGAAGAAATAAGCCTGATGTTCAGGAATGACAAAATCAACATTTATTGCTCAGATCTTGGTGTCTAGAATAAGATCAGGAGTTCTGTGAGGGCAGGGACAATTTCTTATGCATATTTGTGTGCATCCAGCTCTCAGAACCTTGCAAGAAGTGAAAAAAAAATGCTGTTTGAATTGGATTTATTACTGATGGCATGCTCTGCTTATCCTTGTCTGGATACATTTTATATTTTCAGGTGACTTTTCTCAGAAGTACCATTACCAGCAGGTAACTGAGTGAAAGATGACAAACTTCAATTACCATTAAAACAACGTAGTCTGAGCTTTCAGCTCGTATTGTAAAATAAACAGTTAAAATGTGACGTTTCTTGGTGTTGATATATTGAACCTTAAAGCTAAATTCTTGGCATTCTCCAACATATTTACAAGTGTCTAATAAAATGCAAAGGGAGTTTATTTGTTTTTGTATGGTATTTTATTAATGTAAATGACCAGAAGTTTCATTCAATGCATTATCCTTGAACTGTAACTGCAACTCTACCTGAACAGAAAATCACTGTCAATTCATTTTAAATGGATTCTGCAAAGATATTACAACTTCTTCCTTAAATTATATCATTGGGCCACCAAATGATCACCGAACTGTAACAAATGCAGCAAATTTAAGACAAATTCGAGACCTTAGGTGGGTCTTGTGACCCAGTGGTTCAGGGAGCGAGATCCCACATGGCTGACTGTATGGTTTGAATCCTGGTCCTGCAGACTTGAAAAACTCATTGGGCATGTGTGTATGCCAACACCATGAAGAAGTGGAGAAGGGACTGCTGCCTAACCATGCCCTATTAGAGGATGTTTTCTTCTTCTCTCTCTCTCAAAACTGAAAAAAAAAAAAAAAAAAAAAAACCTGATTAACATATATCATGTACAAGTCTCCGGCAAATCAAAAGCTTGCCACAACTGACAACTACTACACATTGGAAACCCTCATAGACTGAGTTAAAGTGACTCATAAAAACAGAAAAAAAAAAGATTTATCTCTAATAAGATGACATCACTGGAAAGTAAAACTATCTCTAGAAGATCTGTTTTAACCACATTGTTAGGGAAACAGTCACATTTCATACTGTGGATGTGTTTTAGGTGCTCAGTTGGCAAGATGACCTCAGAAGTAAAGCAGAAAGAACACATGTTCAGAATAGATTCTTTGCACTTCAGAACTGTTGGTACAATTCTTTTCTTTTTACTCATTTTCAAATTTGATATACAGTATATGTGCTTGCCAGAAAGAAAGAGAGAGCAAGAGGGAGAGAAGGCAAAAAAGCACCCCCTGCAGGAATGACCGCACTGCAATTCTTTCTCCTCCATTCTCCCCTCAAGATTTTGGGCATACACACACACATACACACACACACACACACACACACACACACACACCACACCTGGCATATTTTTCAAACTGTTGTGTCTGGGACTTGAACTGCATAGTCAGCCATGTGGGATCGAGTCACCTTAACCACCACACCATCTGGCAGGCCCTGTTACTACAATTCTAACGGAAGCTTATGAACATAAGCTGGAACTATGCAATAGTCATAATTAGAGCATTCAATCTCCTTGGTAGAATGATAAATTACCCATAAAACTAAAAATAAAAAGTATTTGTTTTATGGTCTCCCATTAGTCTCTGAATATAAATTGATTTTATATAAAAATTATGGATTAATTTTTATGTTTTTAAAGTTTTTAGCTAAAGTCATGGGGCAATGAATAAAATTCTGTTCATCAGTTTCAGCTGCTTGCATATCAATTTCAATCAATTAATATTAGCTGGCCAGATCACTGTACTGAGAAGAGTGTAGCCAACTCGGCTATCAGCAGGCAAGACTGCTGTGATCAATTATTGATGTCTGCCATAGGCAAGGGTTGGTGGTATCACATATGTTGTTCTTGGCCTCAAAGGATTATAATACATTATTGCATGAAACAAATATGATGGAAGAGAAATCTACCTTGGAACCTTAAAAGAAAGTAGGAGCAACAGGAAGAGAGCGGGCCATCTTTTTATTCTTCGGTATCCTCATTTGTAGATCCTCCTTTTCCTAAAATCGTAGGTTTATGTCTTTTGTTTTAGTAAGGCAGAAACTCATTCACAGAGTAGTAACTGTTTACCTCTCAAGACATTAAGAAATTAGGGAAGACTGCACATCTGCTAGAGTTTAGACAGTAAAGCAAAATCCACTATAAGTATTTCAAGTAAGACGATGTTTTATCCAGGGCCCTGTATCCAAGCACAATAATGAAAGAGAGTCATGCACACAGAGTGCGATAGACTGTGCTACCCAAAATCCAGGCTAGAATGTGTTGAAGAGAACTCAAATTAGAGATTGTCCTCCAGTTCTTTACTGAGGGAAAACTGAGTTGGGTGTGTGCTAAGGGCATAATATTTTGTATTCCTAATCTAGGTCTTCAGGTTGGTGTTAGGGAATGTAGAAGGGATGAAGGGTGAAGAATTTTAAGCCAGAGAGAGAACTGATGATCCCTGAGTAGGTTCAAGCTTTTCTTGCCAACTTCCAAGAGGCATATGGTGTTGTGACAGGCAGCCTGGTGCCAGAAGCAACCCTCCACCCTCCACTTGCTCCATCTCCATTATCACGGAAAAGCTGAGATTGTTTGGCTTTTCCTACCAAGCTCTGTCCAAGGGTCCCCTTGGATAGGTGGTACTTAGGAAATGACAATTTATCACAGCCATTGACACCCTTTTCTTTCTCACCCAAAAAGGACATGAAAGAAAAAGACAGAAAAGAGTAGTTTCAGTTTTCATTTACACACAATATTATGTATGTCATAAAGGTACTCTTTGAGCAACTGCAATTAACTACCAAGTTATACTTACTGTTACTTTTTGTTGTTACAAACTTTAAGATTGTCTTGTAGAACTATTTTTATTCATTCTTTTAGTACTCAAAGGGCTCTATCGCATTCTTCATTTTTTTCTAACAAATAGACCTGCATTTTCTCTGGAAACTCTTGTTTTCTGCATAGATTAAACCATCCCTTCTCCCCTCCACCTTCCATTCATGTTGTGGTCACTGACAGTGATGTAGATGTAGGTGAGACTCACAGCACCTGCACCGAAATTGACATTAAACAGTTTTAATGTTTTGTTTGTTCAATTTTGGTTTCCATGGATTTGATACATCCAACTTTAAAATAAAATAGCATCATTATTTAATGATAGTTATTTTAATATATCTTGCCTTTATTCAGCCAAATTAAAAATAATTGAGACCATCACTGAGTAGATATGCCTATAAGTGTCATTTTCCAAAAGAATAGGCTAAAAACAGTATTTTTTTAACTTTTATTTTTGAGTATCAACAGTTATCTATGTTGAGACATTTATGTGTAGACTTCTAAACAATCAACATTCGGGCATTTCTGTCAAAGCTGGAGACAAGATGAGAAAAACCAGTTGTTATTGTTACTATTCCACATTATTCTAGAAGTACTAGGCAATAAGATAACACAAGAAAAAGAGGAGTAGCCTAATTATAAGAAGAGACAAAGCTACCATTTACCTAAATAACCCAAGACAGACATCAAATCATACTATGCTATTTAGTCAAGTAGTAAATAATGTTATATAGTAGTAATAGTGGGACTAGTAACTATTAGTTTAAAAAAACTGTGATGAATATTGTTGGGAAGGAAATGAAAAACAAAATGGAGGGTTTAAAAAATATTTGCTTAGAAAATAAGTAGAAGTTGATATATCTATAGCAGTGCAATCAGAATATTTAGAAATGAGATGGTAAATACTAGGAAAAAAAGTTATCAAAATTTTCTTATAGTGGTGGCCTCCAGGGAGGGTGAATAAGGCTGGTGGAAAGAGCTGTGATAAGAAGACTAATTTTTTTTCATTATAAGCTTTTTAGGGTTTTTTGCTATTGATTTAATTAACTATGTACATATGTATTTCTTGAATAAATATAAATCACGATTACCCATACAGAAATATGTAGTTTCTCAAATAAATAGGATATATTCTTATGTACGAACATGAAAATAAGTCTAAAGTATTGTAAGTAAAAAAATACGGGGGAACCAGCAGTTAGCGTAATGGCTATGTCGCTGGATTCCCACGTAGTCGACCGCGGTTCGTGTCCCGGACCCGGTGGCTTAAAACTCACGCCGGGCGCGTGTGCGTGCGTGCCCAAGATCCCGAGAGGAGAATGGAGGAGAAGGGATTGCGGTGTGACCATCCCCCCTGGGGGGTGATTTCTCGCTTTCTGTCTCTATGTCTCTCTCTGTCTCGCGAGCGCACGCGCCCTACAGTGAAAATCTCTCCAAAAAAAAAAAAAAAACAAAACTCATATTGCAGAATTGTTAAAAGTGATAGTGGTAGAGGGGTGTAGCCAGTGGTGCGGTGGTTAAGGTGCTGGACTGCCACATGGCCAGCCACAGTTTGAATTCCAGACCTGGCAGCTTGCTTTCTTACTTTCCTTTTCTTTCTCTCTGTCTCTCTCCGATGGGCACACATGCCCTATAACAAATTTAAAAAGAATGATCAATAAGTAAAATTAAACAGTTATTTTTTAAAAAGTGATAGAAGAACATTTTCTCTTTTTATTTTATAAATTTACACTTTAATAATGTTACTACAAGATGTACTATTTTGTAATAAAAAGAATTTCTTAACCGAACAAAAATCTACTGACAAGGTGGTAAAAGTAATGAAAGTGTACCAAAAAATATCTAGAACAAGGTAAACAAAAACTATTAGTTTGCTCATGTTTCTTTAATAATCATTGACATATATAATGGACAAATTTCCCATTCACAAGGGTAAGAAGTATTATTAAATACTAGCAATAAAATAAATAGCAAATGTACACATGTTGTAATATTTTTTAGAAAGCTACAAGTAAAAACCCATAAATGGAGAGGTTTACCATGCTCCTGGCTGGAAAACAATACTGTAAACATGTATCCGATCCTAAAATTAATCTGTGCATTCAATGCATATTGCAATAAAATTCCTAAGATAATTTTTTATGGAATTTGTCCTAAATTGGTCCTAAAATACATCTGGAGAAGTAAATATGTAACATTAGCTAGTAAATTCTGAAAAAAGAAAAATGAGAAAAGACTTACTCTGATATAGACCATATTATAAATTCCTAGTAATTTTCAAAATATGGCATTAGAGTAGAAACGAGCAAAAAAGTAAATGAAAATGGGAAGAAAGATAAGCAATTCCCATTCAAAAAAAAAAAATAGGGTAGGTGGACTGATCCCACAGCTCTGTGGTTAAGCACTAAACATAGGGGCCAATAGTGGTTGGAATCTCAGCCCCAGGGGCTTGAAAAACACACAAGGTGTGTGTATGTGCATGCAGGGGTCCATGATCTGGACAGAATGGAGAAATGAAGGAAAAAGGATTGTGGAGTGACCACGTTTCAGTGAGAACTGCTTACTCTTTCTCCTTCTTTTTCTTCTCTCTCTCTCTCTTTCTTCCTCTCTGGTGAATGCACATGCCTTCTCACAATAAGATTCAGATACAATTTTACACATATAAAATACATATATTTATGGGCGCATAAAAGATACTACATTTTGCTGAGAGTAGAAGATAGAACAATTAAAAGATGAGCTACTTGTTGCCCAATTTATTGAAAATTTTAGGAAAACTATAATAAAACGCATGCAGGAAGATACTCTCTTATCCTAATGATGTCAGCAACTGGTTTCAGCCATTCTGGGGCCAGTGTGATAAGAACACTACATGTTAATTGTGCTTCTACCTTGGCCCACAAGTTCTACTTCTATAACTCAGTTCTAGAGATAGAGTCATACATATGCTATCTATCTATCTATGCCAAAAAAAAACCTGGAAATTACCTAAGTGTCAACCATTATTAAGAAGATTTCCAACGAGGCAGTCATGAAAGCACTGTGGTAGAGCCTCATGTATGGATAGGAAAAGATCTTCAAAGATACATTGAAAATGAGAAAAGCAAATTGCAGAACATTATATGCAGCATGATATAAGTTATTTTCAACCCACATATGTATGTGCATATGTGAATAAATGCATAGGAAAAGGTTTGTAAGAACTTTCTCATGCATAAGACATTTAACTGAGTTTCCTTCTGGAAAGGGGGAAGAGGGCTGGGCAGAGAATAAAGGCAGAGAGTCACATGTTATGTAATATATTCTGGTATAAACTTGAATTTGGGCCTGAGGTAGAAATTTTTGCATACCATTTATAGTTAGACATTTTTTGACAATGCAAAATTTAAAAATATTTTAAACCAATCTATCAAAAAAGAAAAGCTGATGGCACTCTATTTTTTTTTTTTAGCATTTTGTCTTTAAGTTGAAAAGTTTATTTTATCACCTGAACTTTTTTGTAAGCAAAACTTACAAGCAGTACAGAATTTAAAATTACATGCTTAACTTTCAGTGTCATCATTATTTCAGCGTCTTTAAAAAAAAATACTATGTTATTTAGCTTTTGGAAGAAAAAGAAAATGGGAAGAGGGGACAGAAGAAATAAAGAAAATTTGAGAGTTACCAAAGGTATATGAAAAGTCCAATTGTGTTCTAACGGTGTAAAGTTGTGAGTTACCTACTTAAGCATGGTAGAAAACAATATCCTGGAAAGTAGGCCTTTTAGTATCATCATAAAACAGACAGGAGTTTGAGTTGGTGCAGAAACCCATGAATGGAAAGCACCTGACAGCCATCCCTCCACCCAGAAGATGCAGACAAGACGAGCGGAAACTGCTATTCTCAGCTTTTTTTAGCCCCTTTCGGATGTCTGTCATAAAGACGTTCCAGACCAGACTTTGCCATTAAGTCTTCCTTATTATATGCCAACGCCTTTTCCTAAAACTGCAAATCGCTGTGCAAACTGTTAGATGTGATTATTACCAATTCCTGCAAATTACTTTTTAATGTCTTTTTTCCTTTCTCTAATCAACACCTTACCATAAAAACAAATAAATGTTGGGAATCCACATTACACAACAACAATAACGTCTTACCTAGTGGCTAATACATACATAACTCGGAACAATAAATTGTGAAGAATGAGCGATGAATAAGACGCAGGTTGTATCCTTACTTCTAAAATCCTAATAATATACAGAGAGGACAGATACATAAACGACCACTTTGCTATCAGGCTGAATTGCATAAAAGCTTTAATAATGGTGGTTGATTTCCAATCAGGTGAGCTCTAAGCTGCTCCATGTGGGAAAGGACATGTCATCTGGACCTGGAAAAAATGGGGGAGAGGGGCGTTACAGGAAAAGAAATAAGCCTAAGAACTGCTGGTAATTTGGCGCTGAAGCCAAATAGATCGGAAAGGGCCAGGGGGAAAGGTGGCAGATATAATTCCTAGGAATAAACCTGAAAGGAAAGCCAGACAAAAGTTATCAACAGTATTCCAGTAAATGTCTTCTTTCTCATTTGAGAGTCCTGTAGTTTTGCCGTTTCAAATTTTTCTTTCTCTTTCTTCTTTGTGTGTGTGTATGTGTGTGTGTGTGTGTGTGTGTGTGTGTGTGTGTATGTGTGTGTGCCTTGGATTTATTTCTTGTCTTTAAGAGCTTTGTAATATGGGTATCTTTAATTTAAATACAAAAAAATGCATTATTTCCAAATCATTTCATTTCTAATCTGATCACAAAAAGAAAAGTCATTCCCACTTCAGACACAGAGGGTGAGTGTGTCTTGCTGGGGCCACCAGAGGAGACTATTTCAGTTCTCACCTGCTTTCTGAAGCAGACCGGGCCACTGGAGAAGGGAAGCAAGCTCTCTGTTAGGGAGCTGAGGAGGAAGGGCCCGGAGCTTTGACCCCCTGC
Organism: Tupaia belangeri chinensis; assembly: GCF_000334495.1. Lineage (NCBI taxonomy): Eukaryota > Metazoa > Chordata > Mammalia > Scandentia > Tupaiidae > Tupaia > Tupaia belangeri. The sequence goes on from NW_006159932.1 coordinate 1,018,320, forward strand.
ACAAAGGCAGAATCAAGCTGTCGGAGGGACACTCCCTGTTCTTATGAGCTGAGTATGAATGAAGTCATTTTGGGCCTCTGGAAAACATTTTTACTTAAAGCCCTTCTCTCAGAATACACATACACATCCCAATGAGCTGGTACAAATACATCCTATATAAATGTTTGGCTTTTAAATCAGAGTAAGACAAATTTAACAAATCATTTGGCAAAAATTAAAAAGCAGACTCAAAGAGAGCGATCAGATATTTCTTAAATGGGGAAAATGACAGTCTTGTCACAGTATTTGCTTAAATAAGCTGCCTAGGAAACAAAGAAAAGCAACACTGAAGGTTAAAAACACTGCTGCATTAATTTCTAAAGACTTTCACAGGAAAAAAAAAAAAAGCAAAAAACTGCCTAGGAACTATCTCACTAGACTTTAGAAAGTCAAACCACAGATACCATTTCACTGAGAGAGGGTATCACATCAAGAGTTTTCTTGGCAAAGAATGATGTCAGCTGACATTTCAGGGGCCCCATTACAGGTTTTGTGGCTGGTTGCAGGGGCAGGTTCAAAAGCAGTGGGAAGCCACTTTCTAATTACATCAGGCATGAATCGCAACCATGGAGTTGATTAGTGAAAGGCCCGCAGTAGGGATTTCAGAGCACTTGTTGACAGCCTGGTCCTAAGTGATCTCCTGTCTATTTTTTCTAAAACAAGTTTCTTTTTTCTCTTCTGATTACAAAAATACTTAACTGTCAGTGGAAAGTTTTTATAAAGTAAAGAAAAAACTTCAAAATAGAAAATACAACTCATTCATCATCAGACCACATGGGTACAACTTTTCATTTTGTTGTTTCTCCCTCGTTTTGCTATGCTGTTTTAACACTTTCAAACATTAATTGATAAGATATATCAGAGGGTTTATCTGATCAGTACATATAAAAAGGAGAGACCTATCCATGCAAAATGAAAAAAAAAAAGCATTCTTATAGAATCACACAAACTACATTTAACTGTATTTGTAAATTCAGTCACTTAAATTTTATCTCTAAATGCAATAAAGGCAACATAGTAGAAAATACAATAAAAGCATTCTTTTAGGAAAAGATCTTCATTACCAGAAACATGTTCCACTGTAACAGTGCAAATGCCCATTCCAGTTACACATGGCTGAGTGATTTCCCTCAAGATTATTTCCACAATCTTGGGACATGATAGAGAAATTGCTACCTAAGTAAATTTTATAAAGGTTACAGTAGGCCAAACACAAAGAACAAAGGGAAAGCAGGGCCATCACTATTCAAAGTAGCAGGGAAAAGCAACAGAATTTAATTCCACCAGTAGGTCCTCGCTTAGTGCTATTCACTTTGCCTTTTGTAGGACTTATGAATTTTTTTTGTTTTCTTTAGAGAGATTTTTGCTACAGGATGCATGTGCTCGCTGGAGAAACAGAGAGAGAGGCAGACACAGAAAGAGAGAAATCACCCCCCAGGGGGATGGTCGTGCCACAATTCCTTCTCCTCCATTCTCTTCTCAGGATTTGGGGCACTCATGGACATGCACCTGGCCTGAGTTTTAAGTCACCAGGTCTGGAACTCAAATGGCAATCTTACAACATAACCATTATGACATCTGGGGCCCCTCTTTTTTTTTAAGACAGATTTTTGCCATAGGATGCATGAGCTTGCTGGAGACAGAGAGACAGACAGAAAACAAGCAATCACCCCCAAGGGGGGATGGCCACGTCAAAATCCCTTCTCCTCCATTTCCTCTCAGGATCTGGGGCACACACTCACATGCACCCAGAGTGAGTTTCAAGCCTCCAGACCCAGGACTTGAACCACGATCAACCATGTGGGAGTCCAGCAACATAACAGCTATATCCTCTGCTGGTCCCAGGATTTAAGAATTTCGAACTAAAGAAAAAAAAAAAAGAACTCCGCAAAAATTTAGATATCATGTTTTCTAAATTTGATCTTCATATCAAATATCTGTTCAGTTTTTTAAAAAGTTTGTTTTTGGGACCAGCAGATGTAGTGGTTACATCACTGAACTCCCACATGGCCAACCTCAGTACAAGTCTTGGACCCAGTGGCTTGAAAATCACATCAGGCACATGTTTGCACGTGTCTAAGATCCCAGGAGAATGAAAGAGAAGGGACTGTGGCGTGCCCATCCCTCTGGGGTTGACTTCTGACTTTCCTTATTACTCTCTCTGTCTCCCTCCCTCTCGCCTCAATGAGTGCACTTAGGCAAAAATCTCTAAAACCAAAAAAAAAAAAGGTTGTTTTCTGTGAAGAGAGAGAGAAAGAGAGAAAGGAGAGAAGGACAGATCAGCACTCACTCAGTAAGTTCTCATACTGCAGTTCCCCAGGAGGATTCCTCTTCTGCCTTCCCAGCCTGCCAGGATCCTGAGTGCCCACCCTCAGTGTGTACAGATCAACTGGGAAATCAAACCCACAATCTTTTTATATAGACTCGGCTTGGCTTGAGCAGCACCTTACTACTGTACTACCATGCCTGTCCTATATTCAATTGTTGAATTCTGCAAATATCCGATTGAATCATGAACAATTAGAAGAAAATGCCAATTAAGTTTATATATAGTGTTCAATTGTTCCTGGATGTGTGTTTTTATTTATTTTCCTATTTATGGAGACTGTTATTTACTGACTATTAGCATACATTTTCATTTAAAAAAAAAAAAGTCCTTCAATCAACACAACTGGCATATTTTGGTTTGGAATATATTAACATTTTTCAATGAAAAGATCACAAACAAGCACAGCTTTGAGAATCAGTGTGGGGAGGGGGAATCCTTCTGCAAATACCTGGACCTCAAAAGTAGAAGGACAAGTTTGACCCATGCAGAAGATGGCTTATAGTATATTTATCTCTGCTGGTCTCCTGGAGTTATAATGATTACTGTCAGCAGGGATGCCCTTTCCTCTGACAGAGCTGACACTGCTGAGTACAAATTAAAGCAAAATCAGATTTTTAGTCTCAGAAAGGGTGGCGGAAATGGGGGAGGGCAGTAGCCTTCCTTCCATAGCTTTCTCCTTCTTATTTTGAGTTTGTCAAGGAAACTCAGCACCAGAAAATTTAAACAGAGATGACGCAGAGTAAATGGGAACGATTTTATTGTTGAGCGAAGGCAGAATGAGACAATCACTGCTGAGAACTTGCTGGTGAGCCCTACGATTTCCCTAAGCATTACAAAACAAAAGAGATGCACTAGCCCTTCTCAGCGTTGGTCTGTTCTCACCAATTCATCACTTAGAAGAAAAAATGTGATCCTCTGTTAACAAATTTTCAAAAAGACGGTGGGCAAATTTCTAAGAAAAAAAAAGAAAGAAAAGAATTCCACACGTAAAAAACTCAGAGAATGGTTAGTGAACAACTGTAGACTTTTGTATCAAGTGCTGGAGATTTTTGTATTAAGGTTGTAGGATTTCACAGTCTCAGAGACAATGGAGTGTTTTCAAATTACCAATAAAAACCTTAACATAAATGCAATACTACTCTTAATTTTCATATTCATATTTTTTCTCTAGCTTCATAGCAATTCACACTAACATGAAAGTCAACCCCTGTTCTGACTAAAGCTTTAATTGCACAGAGGTATGCTAATGTGGTAATGACATATTATCAGATGTCACTGCTTTTACAAAATATCCTACAAGACAGTTACTAGTATGCTGTGAAATATTAATAATTAAAAACAAATCACACTTGTCAAAATAAATACATTTGTCTATTGTAATATCCCTGTTTCTTTACTTGCACTTGTGTTTTGAAGTGGCAGGTGTCAAAGTGGATCTTTTTGTTGTAGTACATGTGCCCAATTATGCACATGGTTTAGAGAGGATCTGACAGCAGATTGAAATGATTAAATGCATGCAAAAGAAGAGAATTCTCTGGAATTATTGCTCTAAGAGAATCAAAGACAACAGCCCCAAACTAGAAATACTCCAACCTTGATATTTAGCTGAGTCCTTCTCACCTGCACATTCGCACGCACAGCACAGAGCCTGGACTGAGCGGTGCTTATACACTGTGGTATGCATTCTAATGACAGGGGGAAATGACAATATTCCCAGAGGGATTCCTTTTACCAAATAATTTACTGCACAGTTCAGTGACTGGATTCCTTGACTTCTTATTTAACTATTAAATCTGTCACTAACTCACATAATTTTCTTACATACTAAATTGGAAATTAGCCATTTTCTCTTCTTTTTTTTTTTTTTGAGTTTTTGCTTTCTCATTCATTTCAGTTGAAAAAAAGAAAGCAGATAGCCCACTTCTAGGTTGGTATGAGACCATTAAAGGCCACGTTGATGTTGGTGTCCCAGAGGGCTGCCCGGAGCATCCACTTTCAAAAGGAGATACTTAGAACTGCATTTGTTTTCTCTTCCCAAAGTTTGATAAATTACAAAAGGAATGAACTTCAGTTGTTTGAATCATTACCTCAAAGAAACACTCATTAAGAAGCCTGGTTAGGGACCAGCAGATGGCGTAATGGCTACGTCGCTGGACTCCCATGTAGTCTACCACAGTTTGAGTCCTGGACCTGGTAGCTTAAAACTCACACCAGGCGCGTTTGTGTGCATGCCCAAGATCCTGAAAGCAGAATGGAGGAGAAGGGATTGCGGCGTGACCATCCCCCATGGGGGGTGATTTCTCGCTTTCTGTCTCTATGTCTCTCTCTGTCTGTCTGGAGAGCGCACGAGCCCTATAGCGAAAACCTCTCAAAAAAAAAAAAAAAGTGAGAAATCAGGGAACCAGCTGTTAGTGTAATGGCTATGTCGCTGAACTCCCACGTAGTCGACCGTGGTTCGCGTCCCGGACCCGGTGGCTTAAAACTCACGCCGGGCGCGTGTGCATGTGTGCCCAAGATCCCAAGAGGAGAATGGAGGAGAAGGGATTGCGGCGTGACCATCCCCCATGGGGGGTGATTTCTCGCTTTCTGTCTCTATGTCTCTCTCTGTCTGTCTGGCAATCATACATCGTGCCCTATAGCAAAAACCTCTCCAAACAAAAAAGAAGTCTGGTTAGGCTCATTACGACCAGTCCTTCCCCTTCAGAATCATGTGCGGATTGTCTACCCTTTGCTGTCATTATTCTTATCTCATGTGGGTGTAAGACGGAAAGAAGGTAAGGAAATAAGTCAAGGAAGACCATTCAAGGACTACAGAAATAAGGACACCATGAGCATGTCTGGGTGGCAAGCATCTTAGTTAAAAGATTTGGGTCAACCAGGTGTCACAGCTTTATTGGGTTGCTCAAGTGAAGCTGGACCCATAGGGAAAATCAGGGTTTGGTTCCCTGGTCAATTTGTGTACACAGGGCACCCATGTTTGTGATATGACTGGCTGGGATGGATGGGGTAGGAGAGAGCACAGCATACCATCCTGTTGAGGTCACTTGTCTCTTTCTCTCTCAAGAAATAAAATAAACTTTAGGGTAAAATCAAGTTCCCATAAGGAATGAGAATGCCATGGTTGATCTTAGCATTGCTCCTTGGAGCAAGCTGATTTCCTACATGATACATAACCATTTGAGAGTGACTAATCATTTGGCATTTAATTTCTCCTGAGATCATAGATGTTCTCACACCTCTAAGATATTTATGAGAACTTTCAGGGAAAATTTTGCCTAAACATTTTAAAGATATTGTTCTTCTATTATATTGCAACATGATGTCTAGTTTTTTTTTAAAGCAATTGTTTTATTTAACTTTATTTATTTATTTTAATTTGACCAGAGAGGGATAGAGTGAAAGAAAGAGAGAGAGAGAGAAAGTGAGTAAGCCAGCCCCCAGGTCTAGCACTTGAACCACAGTTGGCCATGTGGGAGTTCAGAGCCCTTAACCACCATGCCACGTGCCAGTCCCATTTTTTTCTTAAAGAATTATTTCATTAATGTTTATTTACCTATTTATATTAATTTGACCAGAGAGGGACAGAGTGAGAGAGAGAGAAGGAAAGTGAGAAAGCAAGCCACCAGGTCTGGGACTTGAACTGTGGTTGCCCATGTGAGAGCCCAGTGCCCTTAACCACCATGCC
>NW_006159932.1:1024473-1025120 GCF_000334495.1 Tupaia belangeri chinensis
CACACACACATATATATATACACACATATATATACACACACATACACATATATATATATGTTTTTAATTATATTCTTAGATAAACAAGTCTGAAGGTGAGGTCACAAATGTCTTTTTAGGGACAATCAAGGAGCTTAAGAATCTATTTTTCATTCACAGTAGTTCTTCTTCAGGAAAAGAAAGAAGGACAAAAGGAAGGAAAGATGAAAAACCATAGGGAACATACACAAATAGCTGCTGATTGGTATCTGGAACTTTACCACTGATACCAATCTAGAGACTTACATTCTCCTAAGCCCTACATTAGAGACCAATCTGTGCACAACCTCATTGAACACCTTGGCAGAAAGGAAGGAGAAAGGAAGGATGAGCTTTAAATGAAATGGGAGATCAATCTTGACACTGGGTCAGTAAAACCTGGACTTGACTTCCCAATTCCTACCAGATCATGGAATCTAAAGTGCTGAAATGTCCGACTCTGATGGGGTGTGAAGCTTCAGAAATGTCTGTTTGGCCCACCCCTGGCTCAGTATTAGCAGAGTCAGGGAGGCCAGTGTGCGAAGATTTGGGGACAGAAGGTTCAGCAAGACATTTTTTAAATTCTGTTCTCTGGGGCATGCTGAACTTGTTTTAGCACAAACCAGCCC
>NW_006159932.1:1026445-1043712 GCF_000334495.1 Tupaia belangeri chinensis
CTCCAAGTGAAATATATATATATATATATATATATATATATACACACACACACACATATATATATACACACATATATATACACACACATACACATATATATATATGTTTTTAATTATATTCTTAGATAAACAAGTCTGAAGGTGAGGTCACAAATGTCTTTTTAGGGACAATCAAGGAGCTTAAGAATCTATTTTTCATTCACAGTAGTTCTTCTTCAGGAAAAGAAAGAAGGACAAAAGGAAGGAAAGATGAAAAACCATAGGGAACATACACAAATAGCTGCTGATTGGTATCTGGAACTTTACCACTGATACCAATCTAGAGACTTACATTCTCCTAAGCCCTACATTAGAGACCAATCTGTGCACAACCTCATTGAACACCTTGGCAGAAAGGAAGGAGAAAGGAAGGATGAGCTTTAAATGAAATGGGAGATCAATCTTGACACTGGGTCAGTAAAACCTGGACTTGACTTCCCAATTCCTACCAGATCATGGAATCTAAAGTGCTGAAATGTCCGACTCTGATGGGGTGTGAAGCTTCAGAAATGTCTGTTTGGCCCACCCCTGGCTCAGTATTAGCAGAGTCAGGGAGGCCAGTGTGCGAAGATTTGGGGACAGAAGGTTCAGCAAGACATTTTTTAAATTCTGTTCTCTGGGGCATGCTGAACTTGTTTTAGCACAAACCAGCCCTATCATTATAGACAACAAAGATGACTTACTGTACTTCCATAGAATAAATGATCAGATATGCAAAGAGTAACAGAAGATGAAATGATGCTGATGTTCATGCAGGTACAGTTCTGATCTTGTCTGAATATCTTTCTACAGAGGAGCTGGGCTATTTCAGTATGTTGTAAGGGCAGGCAGACTACTAATGTTAGGCTCTCAAGACCCATCAGCTCCCCAGTAACCTCCAAGCTCCCTGTCAACGTTGCTAATGGCAAAGCCATGCATGTGAGCCTCTTCGGTCAGGGTGCTCCTAATAGCATCGTGATTGGCAAGTGATTGAGGACAATCAAAGGGAGAAGACAGAAAATGGCCTATTAGGACTTCATGGCCATCTCCCCTCCCTCCCTACGGAACTGCTTTCTTTCCATAGGCACAACAGGGTGGTGACCTCCAGGAGATTTTCTGCGACTTTTACTAGTTCTGTTTTCAGCTACTACAAACAGCCAATGCTGGGGGGCAGAAATAAAATAAGAAATAGACCCCAATGCTATAAATGCATACTCTCTTACTAGATATTTACAAAGGATTATTTTTTAAAGTTTATATATCTGTATCTTCCTTGACAGAGAGTCACAGACGGTGCACTCTGCAGAGTCCTCATGCTACAATCCTCCCCAGTCCAAGCCAGCCTGGGTCATGGCCATGCACATATGCACCAGGCATGCAGAGGGACACTGGAATGAGCACCCAAGACCTGCCCATATGGTTTCAGCACCATGTGGCATTGCAGTAGCGCTGCACTTCCAGGGCTGGCCATGCAAAGAATTATTTGATACAGCTTGTTTCTTGACACAGCTCCCATTTTTTCTTTAACAAAAACACTTTAATCAGAATTCCTACAGGGAATACATTTGCTTTGGTTTGGGAGAACCAAAGGTAAAACTATGATTCCTTCTATTCCTGACCATGTCTAAGAGTCAATGACCTTTCTAAGGAAAGTCCTCTCTGCCATCCCGATTGATCAAGAAGTTGAGCGGGTATGAAAGATTGCCATTGGTATCCAAAAATACTAGAGGACAAATGAAAATTCTGTTGTATTTGTTGTAGCTGTTCTTTTATCTTCTCCCGATTACATGATCCAACGTTTTGCTATTAGAAATATGATCAATGGGAAAGACAGTCACAGAGCCTGGCAGAGTAAAAACATCGGAATTTCCCATCCATGTCCCTAGGACCAAAAATGTGGAAGCTACTTTTTAAAATGTCCTGAGAACATGTTCTATTTCCCATTCTTATTTGATGAGGAAATTATTCCCCAAAGAATATCTATTAACCTACTAACAACTCACAGCACATCAACTGTTACCTGCCAATTATAATGCTGTTAGGAACACCCTGGTCTAAGTGTTTCAGCCCATCCTATTGCAGATCCATAATCTTCAATGTGCTACAAGGGAGCTTGCCTTTGAGAAGGTGTCTTTTTTTTTTTTTTTTAATTAAGGTTTTTGTCATAGGGCATGTGTGCCTGCAAGGGAGAGAGAAAGAGAGACAGTGAGAAATCACTCCCTAGGGGGAATGGTCACACCATAATCCCTTCTCCTCCATTATCCTCCTGGGATTTGTGACACACACACACACACACACACACACACACACACACGTGCTCAGCATGATTTTTAAGCCAAGCTTCAGGGTTTGGGAGTCAAACTGCAATCAGCTATGAGTCCAGAGCCTTAATTACCACAGTACCTGCTGGCCTCGGGAGGGTGTTTTCTTAACTCGTTCTTTTGTTTTATATTAAATGTCCTTACTCTCAGAGTCAATCTGCTTCAATAGTTCAGGCTCTGGAGTAATTCTCACTTATTCATTGAGTAAGTATATCTCTGAGCCTGTTTCCTCATCTTTAAAACAAACACAGATCAAAATTAGCTGATTCAGATTGGAGTTTAGCTCAATGTATTACTAGAACACTCAATAAATATTAGCTATTACTACTATCATTGTTACATAGCCAAAGAAAATTGAGATTGGTCCTCACAAAAGAAACATGATCCTCTTTCATCTTTAGTTTCACTTTCATTCCACATGCTCAAAGAATGCTTTATCCCACATTCTTACTCAAGAAAGTGAAAAAAAGAAAACATGTTAGCTCACTAAGAAATGATAATCTGGCCCTTAATTTCTTTAATGCCTCTCATATTATCTCAACTAGCAAACCATTTTTAAGTAATAGGTACACTACATCCTTTAACAACCACTGTTTTTGCATTCTGACGAAGGTTTTCTATGTTTTGAGATGAATAATGCCAATTATCTCAGTTGCTAAATCAGCCATCCAGAAGGGAAAAATTTCACTAGAGGCAGTTCCTCATCCAACTGCAGTCATTGATTTGGGGCACTGCTGGTTTTGAAGCTTTTGGTAGGGCCTGCTGCTTCCACTGTTCAAAAAAAGAACTATAAAATAATCCCAATTCAAAGACTATCTGACTCTCATCCTCTGGATTAAACGTGCCCAGACTCATTGACCAGGCTGGAGCACTGGAGAGAGCCTTGAACTGACATTAGAGGCCAAAGGACTGGCCTGGAAGGTTTACGTGATGCCTCTGGGTAAGGGGTAAGGCGACGAAGGTCATCATTAAAGGTGTAACTCTCCTTCGGGTGAATGTGATGTCTATCTCCCCGCAATTTAAAAGAAAGACCTCTGATTTGAAATAATTTCAAACTGAAAATGCAAAACTACAGACTAAAAATTATTCATCTAATTTTTGAACAGTGCTGTAGGTTGAATGTTTGCATCTCCCCTTCGAATTATGTCCTAACGCTAAGGTCATGAGAGATAAGACCTTTGGGTAGAGCTTAGGTCATAATGGTGGACCCTTCATGAGTGAGATTAGTGTCTTATAGAGGAGGCTCCAGAGAAAGAGCTTGCCCCTTCCACCATGTGAGGACGGAGAGAAAAGGGCCCACTGTGAACCACGGAACGGGCCACTGCTGACTGAATTTGCAGGCACTTCGATCTTGGTGATCTTGGATTTCCCAGCCTCTAGAGCTGGATGAAATAATCCTCTGTCCTTTATAAGCCACACAGTTGAGAGCGTTTTGTTATAGCAGTCAGAGTTGACAAAGAGAAGCAGATTAACCGTGTTTTAACATTTTATCCTGTTTGTCATTTGCACTCTCATTTTTTTTCTGAGACTGTCTACAAGTAGATTACCCTTTGATCCCTGAATAAGTTATAAACATGAAGCCCTTTATCCTTCAAGACAAAAATAAAGTTGTTATCTTCCATGGCCACAGTACAGTTATCAACCTTAGGCAATATTAGCATTACTGCAATACTTTTAGCTAATATACATGTAGCATTCCAAGCTTTATCAATTGTCTTAAATGTGTCTTTTTATCACTTCTTCTTTTTTTTTTTTAGAAAGGTTTTTGCTGTAGGGCGCGTGTGCTCACCATAGAGACAGAGACAGAGAGACAGAAAGCAAGAAATCACCCCCCAGGGGGGATGGCCACGCCACAATCCCTTCTTCTCCATTCTCTTCTTGGGATCTTGGACACTCACTCACACGTGCCCAGTGTGCGTTTAAGTCACTGGGTCCAGGACTCGAACCATGGTCGACTACATGGGAGTTCAGCGACAGAGCCATTACTCTAACTGATGATCCCTTTACCACTTCTCAATCCTCCGTCACTGGATCTGGTATTGTTCAGGTACTTCCTTTATCTGTTATGTTGCTACAACTTTCAATTTAGAACATTCCAGTCTTTTATGGTAACTTGCAATGTATTTTACAGAACTGACATTTTTGAAGAACGTCGTTTTCCTCACCCTCATTTATAATTTTTTTTAATAGAACTTTCATTTCAAGTTTGCCTGACATGCACTGTGAGTAGATTCAAGTATCATTCTAGGCTGGAATACTACACAGGTAATGTGGTCTCTTTAGGGTATCCCAGCTGAGAGTACATAATGTCTGTTTGCCCTTCACCAGTGACATCAACTTTAATCATTTGGACATGATATTGAACAATAGGAACACACTTTAAGACCATCCACATAGTCTATTATACTCATCATCATCATATCCTCTTCAGAGCGAGCCTCAGTTGTTGATTTCTGTCTGAGCCAATCTTTACCATGACTTTTCCAACTCCCGCATACCCGCCAGCCCACCGCATTCACCTGCCAGCCAGCATCATTCTCCTAGAAGTAGGGCCCTCATTTTCCCTCTATTTATTATTACTTTTATCCTTTGTTTTCCTTTTCTACTGATACAGTATCATGAATCCTGTCAATAGATTATAATTCGGAACTGCATTCCATTATTTTGGCACTCCAATTGTTCATGATCTGAACAGCACAATTTAAACAAGCTCATTTCTGAGTCCTTCCAACATGCTCCCGTCATTTTTTCTTTCTTGATTTTTTTCTACTTTTTATGGAATAAGGAGGAAATCCAGGACTTTTTACCTATCCTGCTTCTGTCCTGAAATCAGCTATTTCTCCATGGATCTCTAGTTCCTTTAAAAATGGTAAATGTTATAGCCACTAGAAAAATATGAAATGTTATGGCCACTAAACATATAATGATACATACACATAAGTACAATTATACATACAGACATATGCATATATATATGCACATATACAAGAATAAACAGGGTTCATACATGATGTGTCCACTCAGATGTCTCTGGTTACCGTGTATTCCCCTTGAGGTTCTTTCTTGCTTTATCCTACGCCATATTTACGTCTCTTCTACTGTGAGAACACTGGATTCTAAGAACATTGACGTATGTACTTATTTGATCAATTTGATTACATATTTAAAAATAGCTTGAAAATGGCTTTGCCCAGTCCATGAGCAAACTTGCCAACTAGAACCAAGGATTGTTTGCCAATTGCCACTCCTTTCTTTCCAAGACTGAGGACAATAGTGAATTTCTGTGTTCATACAGGACATAAGTCCTTTCCTCTTTCCTCCTCCCTCCCTCCACCCTTCCCTCTCTCCTCCCTCCCTTCGCCCTTAAATGAGGTTAAAAGACTCATTGTGAAACACAGTTCATTTGTTTTAGCTTTCTTTCCATTCTTATTGATTAAGCTGTATTCTCTGAATTTATACACATTAATATGCTTTCAAAGGCCAAAACTACATCAAAAGATATACTCAGAGAAGCATCAAGCATCACTCTCTTTCATGTTTCTTCCATTCTGTTCTCAATTTACCTTTTATAGGTAAATTATTTCATTGTTTTTTGGTTTATACTTTTTGCATACAATTTACTAAAAATAAGATAAATACATAGACTTCTAATTTTTTTTTCTTTTTTGGGGGGAGAGGTTTTCGCTATTGGTGCATGTGCTCACCAGAAAGGGAGACAGAGAGAGAGAAAGTGAGAAATCACCCCCCAGAGGGGATGGCCATGCTGCAGTACCGTCTCCTCCAGTCTCCTCTTGGGATCTTGGGCACGCACACACAAGCACCCGGCGTGAGTTTAAGCCGCTGGGTATGGGACTTAAACCACGGTCGACTACATGGGAGTCCAGCGACATAGCCATTACGCTAACTGCTGGTCCCATAGACTTCTAATTTCTAAAAGTGTCATCCATATAAAGAAGCATAGTAATATATTCTTTTGTCCATAGCATTTTTTTAAATTGAAGCATATATCCTGAAAATCATTCCATTATAGAGGTCATCCTCACAGTTTTTTCAGAGCTGCATGATACAGTGTGTATATACTGTAGTTTATGCAACCAATCTCTAAGTTTGGAAATTTAAGCAGTTTCCAATGTCTTGTAATTACAACAAATGCTTTATTGAACAATCTTATGCATACACACAGGCATGGACACACACACACACACACACACACACACACTCGTTATTGAAAGTATATCTTCACAGTTCATTCAGGATTTTGATGTGGCCATTCCCCTCTGGGAGTGCTTTCTCATTTTTTTTCTCTCTCTCTGGAGAACACACATGCCCTATATCAATTTTTATTTTGGGGAGGGGTGATCGTTAAGACACTGGACATGGAACAAAACATGACTGACCATGGTTTGACTCCTGGAACTGGCAGCCTGTTTTCTCACTTTCCCTCTCTTTCTCTCCCTGTCTCTATTCAAATTGAAAATAATAATAATAATAAATAAAATTAAATACATTTTTTTAAAAAGGAAAGAAAAGTTGTGCTGCTTCTATAGCCTGATTGTTAAGGTAGCTGGATCCTGATGTCTGGCCATGAGGTTTGAGTCCCAGACCCAGAAGCTTGAGAAACATGTCCTAAAAGTAGGGAGCAATGCAGGAGGAGGAATTGGGACGTTGCCATACTTGATAGGAGGTGCTTGCTCTTCTCATTCTTTTCTGCTGGTAAGCCCATATTCTCTAGCCAAAAGCAAGCAAGCATACAAACGAACAAACAAACAAAAAAGATAAAAGGAAACGCATACATAGTTTTGCTAGATATTGCCAAATCCTTCTCCATAGGGATGGCAGCATTTACTATCCCCACCAGCGACGTATGAAGGTACCCGTTTCCTTAGAGTTTCGCCAGCAGTATGCATTGCCATACCTCTTAAGCTTGACAGTCTGATGGATGAGCATTAGATTGTTCCCATTTGAATTTCTCTCATTATAAGTGAACTTGAACATTTTGTCATATGCTCTTTTTTTGTGTGAATTGTTCCTTCATGTCTTTTTTAGAGGATTTTTAGAATGTTTGTTCATTTTTCCCTTTAATTTTAAAAAAGATGTTTACAAATTATAGGTATTTGCTCTTTATCAGTGATAGATATCGAAAGTATTCTGTCCCAGTAGTCACATGTCTTTTTTTCATTTTTCTTTTTTTATTTGAATTTATTTATTTATATTCATTCGCTATACATCATTATAGCATACAAAGTGAGATTTTTTCCATCCAGAATACACTGTATATTGGCTCAATCAAGCAAATCGACATTTGTCTTTTAACTTCTTTGTTTATAGTGTTTTCCATTTCCCTTGCTTTTAATTAATTAATTTATTTCTTTTTAAAATTTTTGCTATAGGGCACATATACTTACCAGAAAAAGAGACAGAAAGTGAAAAGTACTCCCTGGGGGGATGGCCATACCATAATACCTTCTTCTCCATTCTCCCCTTGGGATTTTGAGCATGCACTCACATGCATCCCGTGTGTTTTTCAAGCCATCTGGTGTAGGACTAGAACCACAGGGTCAGCCATGTGGGATACAGTCATCTTATCCCCCATGCTACTAGGCGGCCCTCTTGACATGTAAAAGTTTCATTATCACATAGCCAAAATTATCTTTTGTTTTCTTTTTAATAACAATTAGGAACAATTACAAAACCTTTACCAACAGGCAAGTAGATTAAGTCGTCAAGTTTTGATACTATGTATCAACAGTGCTGTGTTGTAAAATGGTGTCGGGTCACCTACGGACCACATGTAAAATGGTGCTCCCGTAAGATTGCAGTTGCCAATACCACATAGCCCAGATACATAGCAGGCAACATCATCCAGGTTTGTGTATGATGCTTGCTCAATGACAAAATCACCTAATGATGCATTTCTCAAAAAGCATCCCTGTTGTTAAGTGAGAGCTGATTATACTTTCAATTTATTTATTTATTTTTGCTTTTAGATCTCTGATGCATTTAGAATTTATTTTTGTGATGGTATGAGACATGCATCTAATTTTACCTTTTTCAAAATGGCTTTCAAGTTATCCCAATACCATTTATTATAAAAAGATCATTTTTATATCAGTGTTTTGAAATGCTCTCTTCATTTTATGCTGGATTTTTATATGCAATTGGATTTCTGTGGTGTTTGAATTCCATCTCATTGGTTTCTATTTTATGTTGGCAGTGCTGTGTTATTGGGTGCATGGATTTTCATAACTATTACAATTTTATTGTAGAATGTGGCTCTAACATTATAAAATGTTTTACTCTATCTTATTTAATGCTTTTTGGCATGAGTTTGACTTTTTCTGCAAACGATATGATTTTTGCATTTACATGATCTTAAATGTCACATTCATTGTACTCTATGATTAACACATTTTTTTTAATGACCAGCCAGCTTTGTACTGGAAAAGTACAATGAAAAGTGATTAATTGGATGTGTGATGTGGAGAGTTTGTAACCTCCCTGTTTACCTGACATGGCAACTCTAGAGAATCAATCCGATATCACAATTAATAAATTACATAAGGGCTCTCTTGCATTTGTTGTGCTAGCTATAATTAGGTACTACAAGAGCTCATTTTGTTACACAGATTCTGATTAATAAAGTCAATCTGAATGTTTTTGTGCAGTTTTTCTGTCTATTCAGTAATATTCTAGTTCTGAGTTGCTGAAAGACACTGTAAGAGAATTAGGAAGTAGATATGTATGCTTAATTACTGCTTTAGAAGAGAAAACTTACACAAGTAAAAAATAATTGAATTTATGTTTAGCCGACACACATATGACTAAAATGAGGCCCAGTGAGAGATAGACTTCAGGCTTAACCAAGTTACATGACAGATTGGTATGAAATCACTCCTGTCATGCAGGTTGCTTAAAGGCTAGCTGAGTATTCTTTTTACACTTAAATACCAGGGTGATTCTGTGTGTACGTCGGAGTGTACCTGGACTTTGCAAATACTCTAGGAAACATCTGTGTACCCAAAAGAGTCTATTAGCACACAATGCATTTGTTTTCTCTTTCTTTCCACAGGCCAGTTATATGAGAAATGAAACATTAAAGAGAACCTACACATTCTTCAGGGAAAAAAATGTGAGAAAGGCAAGAAGGCAAGAAAGAATGAAAATGAATTTCAGGCCGAAAGTAAAATTGCTGGGTGCCCATGATAATTATGACTAAGGTCAGTGGTCACTCAAGGCCCAGACCACTGGGATTTGTTGTGCTTGTCAATCTAAAGGACCCTGATGTGACCACCACGGATCCACGGGCTGACATAGAGGTGCCTACTCACTCGGGCAGGAAGACGACTGACTAACCAAAAGCAGACTTCTGCAGTGTTGAGAGGGTGTTTGGGGGTTCCTGTATGCTTTTGGACTTTGTTTTAGGGTGGCTATACATAATACGAATCCATACTCACACACACACACACACACACACACACACACACACACACACAGTATATGTGTGTATGTGTGTGAGTGTGTGTTTATGTGAGTGTGTGTGTGTCTGTATGTGTATGTAATTTTTTAAATAAGAAAATGTTAAACCAGCCAGGCAGTAAATCATTCTGCTATAAAAGCTGTGAAGAATTATGGAGGAAAAAAATCTCCCCTGCACACCGGAGCTTATTGCTTACTCGTTTAGGACTGAACAGCAGCAAGAATCAACCACAATGCAGCAGCTAATCAGAAGGAAGGAAAAACAAGTTCTAAAAATGCTGAAATGGAACAACAGTAGTATCCTAGGAGGGAGTGTCACATGTTTTGGTCAACAAATAAGTCCTATAGCAATGGACAATTTACATTCCTAAGAGTCACTGAAATTGTTTAGGGGTTCTTTCTTTTTCCCGTTACTATGCTTGTAAATCCTCCAGGGAGCTCTTTTTGCAGAGATAATTTCTCAGACCACTTAGAAGGGAAATTCATACTTTTATAGAAAGGTGTGTGATGATGGTGCATTTATGTGTGAAAGAGGAAAAAGGAATTTACTGGCCTCTCCATTTTTCAAGGGAGAAAAATGTGAAGAATTTTCACACCACCACCTACAGATCAGGACAATGCCTTCAGAAAAATAAACATCATTTTCAGAACTACAATGTAGAATTTGATTATTTATTTTTAAATCCCTAACAGGATTTTATCCTTGCACAAGTAAAAGGAATTGTAAATGTCAACAAAAAAGGGAAAATGACAAAACAGCTCATTACAGAATCCCCCGTATCAGGGGATTCTATTCTACACTGCTGATTAAATTATTCTTATTATTCTTGATC
This sequence comes from Tupaia belangeri chinensis, assembly GCF_000334495.1. NCBI lineage: Eukaryota > Metazoa > Chordata > Mammalia > Scandentia > Tupaiidae > Tupaia > Tupaia belangeri. Next base: position 1,037,094 of record NW_006159932.1, read on the forward strand.
ACATCTTTCAGGTGACCAGTGTTTGTAAAATACTGAGAGAACGAAGCCTCAACTACTCTTCACCATACCTACGGAAATATCAGTGCTCACAGTGGGTTAATAAAGAAGTCACAGATTCTTGATCTCCCGGATAAAGAGCTCACCAATTAACAGGCCCACAGGCAAGAACAAAGCAGTTCCAAATCAAAACAGAAAAGAAGTCCTACAATTTGCAAATGTCCAAGAAATGCATGAATATCAGTCAATAAAGCAAAGGAATACACATTTTACAGTAGGCTCGGTGCATATTTGAAAGTGTCTTTTTTCCGGATAAATAATTCTAGATGAACAATTTCATACACACAGAGCATTTGAATAATTCCATAGAATCCATTTCACCAGATCTTTCTGCCTAATTACAAGTCTCTGAACCAGACAACGGTACTTGAAAGATCAATGCCTGGCTGCACAAAGCATATATAAAGCATAATTAAGAGGACTGCTCGATGGAGCCATGGATAACATACGTGTGGATGTGTGGCGTCCTCACATGTGCACGTTCTGTCTGGGCTATGTGCAGTGGAGGCTCCCACTTCCACTGTCTTAATTGTCTGTGGCTGCCATTTTGCAAATGAGGCAAGCAAATAAATACAGAAAGAAAACAAATCATACGTGTAACTAAGCTTTAGGTCATTCTCTTCTTTTAATTTCTAAAGACAGGGCAAGTCTATTTAGATCTGGGGGGTGTTTATTTATTCTTGAAATCACCTTACTTCCTATGTAGATCAAAATTTGATGCATTTCTAGGAAACGTGTGGATTTCAAACCTGCATCATAGTTTGTTCAACTTCCTTTTCATTTTCCAATGCTAAATCTAAAACCTCAGTGTCTTGAACCACTCAGAGGGTGTATTTATGTTTTTCAGGCAGGTATATGGTAGGACAAGTATTTAAGGACGGGCATATTACGATAAACTAGGACATATATGCTTCATTTCTGGGAGATGAGCAAATGTAGGCAGCTGGAACTGGGCATTACAACACTCAGGGTAGGCAGGTCTAATGAATGTTAGACACAGACAAAAAAGGCATCTAAGACAGTGGCTGATATCAAGTGAATAAACAAAAATAGTAAATTAATGTTGATTGAATAGAGTGGCAGGATTCAACAACAGATTAGAAAGGAGAAGCAAAAATGCAAGGAGTCAAAATTTGCAAGGAAATGAAAATGTATTATCTTGACTGAAGGCTACTAGACTGTTAACAGTTGTTAGGGGCCATAGAAACAACCTGGCCCAACGCACATTCAGGAGCAAATAAATAGGGATCAGAGAGATGAGGGAGCCTCAGAAGGCCACTTGAACACCCAGTCCAGTGTTTTTCCTTAGCCACTATCGCTACTGGACTGGCTGTCCTTCCCCAGCCACCGTGTCTCCAGCACTAGGTTCTCACTGACTCCTTGAACTTTTGCTTAATAGCATTACAGAAAATCAACAGGAGAAAATGACAGAGGATATCCAAATCTCTACTTCATTTTGCTTTTTTATCTATATACTTTTTCTAGGTTGAGAGGAGAATGATAATTTTAAAATGCTCATAATATGGCTTCAAAAATGACTTCCTCACAAACAAACAAAAAAAATCTCTTACCTATTAAACCAGAGGCAATATTTGAACTCTCTGATGAATTGCTTTTAGTGCAATTAAGTAAAGGACATGTAACCAGAAAGATAACATGCTTTGTATATTTATAATTAAAGAGAAAAATGCCAAGGCAACTGCAGAAGAAATGCTCTTTTGTCTCCTTTCATTTTCTGTCCCTACATTTTGACCAATTAAGATGTCATTATTGGACACTTATTTTTTTTAACTGCCAGAGGGTGCATGCACTTTCCAGAGACAAAGAAACAGGAAGAGATGGGGGAAGAGAGAGAGTAAAAGCCACCCTCCGGTGGGCTATGGTCACATCACAATCTTTTGCCTCCGTTTCTCTAGCCTGTCAAGATTTGGGGCACATATGCACACACATCTGGTATGTTTTACAAGCTGTTGGGGCCAGGATTTGAACCATGGTTGGCCAGGTGAGTTCCAGCTTTCTCAACCACTAGGTTATAGGGCTGGCTCTGTATACTTGTTCTTTATCAGCATTTTCTTTTTCTTTTTTTGGAGAGGATTTTGCTATATATGGTGCTCGCCAGACACACAGAGAGAGACAGAGAGAAAGAAAACAGGAAATCACCCCCCCAGGGGGGATGGCCACGCCACAATCCCTTCTCCTCCATTCTCCTCTCAGGATCTTGGGCACGCACACCCACGCGCCCGGTGTGAGTTTAAGCCACCAGGTCTGGAACTCCAACCATGGTCGACTATGTGGGAGTCCAGCGACATAGCCATTATGCTAACTGCTGGTCCCTTTATCAGCATTTTCAAGCAGCAAATTACTTTTAAATGGAATAGATAAGTAAATAAATGAAATGAAACTTAAACTAATTGAATGACAAATGCACAGACCCTTTATTTCCACACAGTTTGCAAATGGGCATGGCCTTTAAGGGGTAACTGAGCTCCAGGATGTCAAGCCTTGTTCTACCCAGGCTCATGGATGGCCTTTGGAAAGGCATAGAATCACTCTGACCTTCAGCTGCCTTTTAAAAAGAACTCTAAAAGAATGAAACAGCTGGATAAAGATTCTCAATGTTACTCACATTCCCATATTTTCTGATTATTCTCACTCTATTTTTTTTCTTTATATAACAGTTAAACATTAGTATCTTGTTCTGCTCATGCAGTTAAAACAAAATACTTAGACTTGATGGCTTCTAAGCAACAGAAATTTATTGGGTCATCAGAAAAGTCACAATGCATTTTTATACAGAGAAGCAGAAAAATACATTGTATAACAACCCATTATTTCTCTCAGTTCTGGAGGCTGGGAAGTCCATGTTGAAGGTTCTAACATGGCTGGGCTCCAGGGAGGGCCTCTTCTAAGTTGTAGACTTATTGCTGTGTGCTTACATGTTGGAAAATAGGCTCAGCTCCTCGGGCCTTTTTTATAAGAGCACTAATCTGATTCACAAGCTCTTTGCCCTTGTGACCTAAGTAACTCCCAAACCACCTCAACTCCTAATATCAGCACCTGAGAGATTAGGATTTAAATACATGAATTTGGTGGAGACACAACTATTCAGACTATAGTAACTAGCAAGACAAGCAACTCTCAGAGGAAAAATCATGTTAAAGAGTTAGCAAAGGAGAAAGTTGCACTGTGTTGGAATTGTTTGTGGATTTCAATGAACCAAAGGATTCTAGTTTTAGGCTGGACTGTAATTATTTGCTTTTTTTTTCTTTTCTTTTCTTTTTTTTTTTTTAACCAGAGAGCTTTAATCATTTATCTTTATTATGAAAGGGAAAGAACAGGGAGTCTTCTAATTTTTATTTTTGGCAAAAAATCTCTATGCTTCTTCCTTTGGATAATAAAGTCTAAATAATAGTATTTTATATCTCCCAGACAAATGTTTCTTTCATGAAAATGGGTGGGGATGAATGAATTTTAAAATGTCATAATTTTAGTTACCATTTATTCTACTCTATTGCAAATTCAATAACCTTGAACCAGAGTTAATAGTCATTCACAATAAGTAATAAAAGTCCAACTGGCCTCAAATTCCCTTGGCTTCAAATAATATCACTAAGCTACCAATTCCTCAATTGTTCTTCCCCACCTCAATCTCTCTACTCAGTTCCAGGAAAAGAATCACACAGGTAGACATCTCCACTTGAATGCCCTAATGGACCCCCAAACTAAATGCATCTAAACTACATCATATTAACCATTTTGCTTTCTCCCCACCCATCTCCTTCCATCCTGAGTATTCTGTGTTTCTCTAAGTGCTTCTTCCATCCAGCTAGTACCTGAATTTGAGGCCATGATGCCCTTTTATCTCTTGATCCAAAGACTGTTAAGGCAACCTCCTTAAATTCATCACATACACCCCAACCTCTCCCATGAATATAATCTTCCTTTTTACAATGTGCCAGTACACATTGGGCTAAACCCCATCTTTTTAGCACTGTACACAAGGTGGTTTATACTCAGGTCTCTGCCTTTCTGTGTAGCCTCATCTTCAGCCACTTTTCGTTCCTTCAAAGCTTCTAATCACCTTGAGTCTTTTGCAGTTACCCAACATCTCACTGTCTTTTTTTCTTTCTAGTCTTTGCATATGTCATTCCTTCTAGGGGGAACTATCCCCAGCTCCCTGCTTAGTCAAGTTAACGTCACTAATTGTTTGAAAGCCACCTTAGCCTTCACTGACAGTACCTCTATGTCCTCATACTATCAAGGAGCCCTTCTACTTGAAAACCCCAATGCACAGCATTTTGAAACATGTATTAATTGTGAGACAGAGACAAAGAAGTAGGATGAGACACAGGAAAAAGTGAGAGACAGAGAGAGGGAGACAGATGTCCCTGCTGGAATCTCATCGTATTTTGATTCTTCCTGCCCCTCTCAGCCTTCCAGCCAGTCAGGATCATGGGCACACATGAGGACATGCCCATGTTTAGATCAACCTTCTGCATGGCTCCAGTTGCATAGTGACATCCTGGTATCTGTGCCACTGTGACTGGTCCCCTATTGCATAGCATTTAAACTACTGCTGGACTGAGTCCTTGAGAGCAGTTTATGTGTTATTTACTTACTGATTAGTTTCTGGTATATAATAAATGTTCAGGAAACAGTTAATAAATTATCAACTATATAAAGGGTAAAGGGTTTATGCAAGGTAATCCGAGTTTGAGGTGCCCAGGACAGTCAGATACATAACTATTGCCCCAACCTGATTATTAACAACAGTCCTTTTCACTTTCTAAAGTGTCCAGGTATGAACAATAAAATTGGGTCACTACCTGTAAGTTTACATACAATGTATACTTAGAGCCTTATTAAAAATCACTATCCCTTAAAAGACAATACATTCCACAAAGAGAGATTTGGGAAGGATGGTCATTGAATTACATTCTGTCTAAGTAGTAAAATTTCAGGTGACATTTTTTTTTTCCTGATTGTACTTTTATTAATTGATTTTCCTTTTGCACATTTAGTAAAATTTCAGGTGACATTTTTTTTTTCCTGATTGTACTTTTATTAATTGATTTTCCTTTTGCACATTGAATGTGCACATGGTTGCACATGCCAACTTTATCAAATAATCAAGCTCTTTTGAAAAAGTCATAGTATAATTCATTTAATGTAAATTTTCTAGAATATTCTATTTTATCTTAAAGCTATGGAATATGCCAATAGTCTTGAGACTGTGCATCCACTAAGCATATTACAAAATGGCTCCATCAAAAGATAAAAGACATCGAAGTATGTGAGTATATTCATAAATATATTACCCAAATTCTCATTGCAGATAATTCTGGTTGTCAGGATGCCAGAATATCCAGACACTGGGTTTGAAGCTGCAGCCTAGAGTCTAGACTTCTGCAGCTGGGGATGAGAATCAATGCACAGACGAAACTTTCAAATAGTAACAGCATATGGAAAACATTAAATGAACATAAACATTGCTAACCAGAACCCAACAGAGGTAATCTAAAAATATCCTCTTGTGTGAACATACTTCCACAATCAATTCTACTTAGCAGGGTGATGGATTTTATCAGTTCAAATGTTTAAAGCTTAATGGAATGTTAGTATGGAAGAAAAGTAATCATGTTTCCTATCAAACTTTTATAGTGATTAAATATATATTGTGGAGTATCATTGGTCAGTACCTTTAACTGGTACTTAAGTGTAGAAGTTAAGTTTTTTGATCAAGTTACAATTCCAAAGAAAGTTCCAGGCCAATTACTTTCAGTTAGTTTCTCTATTGTTTTTTCATTGACTTACAGATACTTTCAAGAATGCCAGCACATTGGTTTCCCGGAACAGGGATATTTGCAATAAGTCATTTCTAATTCTGAAGATTTAAATTTAGGATTACCACTTAGATATCTTACAGAGTTTTTTATTTCTAGCAGAGGAACAGTCGTAAGATCTTATACGTCAATGGAAAAGACAAGGATGATGGGATCACCTCAGTCACCCAGAGGCTTTGACATCCTTTTTGGCAGCTGATGAGGTTATGAATGGATGCACACCATAAATCAGCTTTTCCAAACCAGATAACTGGCCTCAGAAGGGAGCCTGCCTACTAACCAAGATTGAACTCCCTATGTGGTCTGGGGCTGAAATCAAGTCGCACAAATCTAGGTTTAATATCTGCCACATAACATTGATCAACTTCCTTAATTTCTTAAAGAGGTCCAATAGAAGACTGGATCTGAGTAAACGTTAACACTCTGCCACCTAAAATTGTAAAGACATTACCTTTTATTGAGGTAAACACAAAGAACACATTTTCTGAAGAGGGTGTGGCTTATTCAGGGACCAGTGTTTCCCAAGTCACCTAAATTTCCTCTTGCAAAATGAATTCTGAATGATGGTGGTTACACTTCATCTGTTCAGAGTAACAACCTGCTGGGCACCAAGAAATTCTGATAAGGGCTGCCTTTAGCTATTCACAATGTCTGGAACTACTACTCTACAGCAACTAATCTTTTTTTTTTTTTTTTTTTTTTTTTTTTTTTTTTTTTGT
>NW_006159932.1:1044457-1103730 GCF_000334495.1 Tupaia belangeri chinensis
ATGTCTTTTCCATTTTTGGCGTCTTTTCCTTTTTTTTTTGAAGAGGTTTTTGCTATAGGGCACGTGAGCCCGCCAGACAGACAGAGAGAGACAGAGAGATAGAAAGCGAGAAATCACCCCACAGGGGGGATGGCCATGCCACAATCCCTTCTTCTCCATTCTCCTCTCAGGATCTTGGGCACGCATGCACACGCGCCTGGCGTGAATTTTAAGCCACCGGGTCCGGGACACGAACCGCGGTCAACTACATGGAAGTCCAGCGACATAGCCATTATGCTAACCCCACAACTAATCTTCTTAACACATATCCTACCATGGGCAATACATGCTCTTCATACTTTCCATCACTTCCATTACTTATAGGTCCAAATCCTCCCATGGCATTCAAACATCTCTAGCTTATTTCTGGACATTTCCCCTTGCGTGTCCCACTGGCACATCAAGCTCAGACTTACCCCATCTGAACCTGATTGCTTTATCTGCCACCCCCTTAAAGTCAGCTCTTTCAAACACCAAATCTTTGTGAATGGTTTTGCCATCTGCAAAATCAGTAAGCCAAACACCTTAACTTCATCTTTGGTTATCTTTTCTCTCTCTCCTCCTCATCTCCTGTATCTACACAGTCATCATTTCTAGCCTCTTCCACTTTAAATGTTTCTTACATCATTCTATGTCAATTCCATAGTCACTACCTTGTTTCAAGGCATGATGTTCTCTCCTGAATTACTCCAATTAACTTCCTAAAGTTCATCCTGCCTCTATCATCTCCCCATAATCAGTGATCTCCCCAACCAGCTCAATATTATGGCCAGAGTAATCATCCTAAAACTTAAAGGTTCATCATTTTCTCATTTAAAACTCCTTGTGCCCCTTCTGTTTTATCTCTCCAACTCTATCTGCTTTACTATTCCCCATCCCTATGCCAAGCTCTAACTCCAGGCGTACCAAACAACTACTACTTCATAGAGGAAACCACGTCCTCTGTCTCCTTTGAGATTCCTGGCATGTATGCATGAAAGACCATGTATATGTGGGGACCAGCAGTTAGCGTAATGGCTATGTCACTGGACTCCCATGTAGTCGACCGTGGCTTGTGTCCCAGACCCGGTGGCTTAAAACTCACGCCGGGCACGTGTGCATGTGTGCCCAAGATCCCGAGAGGAGAATGGAGGAGAAGGGATTGCGGTATGGCCATCCCCCCTGGGGGGTGATTTCTCGCTTTCTGTCTCTCTGTCTCTCTCTGTCTGTCTGGCAAGCGCATGCACCCTATAGCGAAAAACCTCTCCAAACAAACAAACAAAAAAAGACCATGTATGTGTCACCCCTGTCCTCTTCCCTCAGTCTTCTCCTGTTCAGCCCTCAAGCCTCAAATCAGCATGGTCTCCAGGAAGCCTTCTCCTCTTGAGTACTCCAAAAGCATTTCTCCCTTGCCCCCTTCTCTTGCATTTAATCTACATAGAGTGTAAGCCTTGTGCATTTATCTCAGTCCTTTTTGGGTCCTTAGAGCCTCACGGGTCCTTGGCAGATATTGTATATTGAATGAATATTTATTAACTTAAATTTTGACCTTGTTATTGGAATCATTTTTCCTTCCAGATACTAGCTACTAAATTCTATGCAAGTAACCAAATCATGCTGAACCTCAGTATCATTATCATAAAGCAGGATAATAATACCTATTTCACAAGGTTATGGTGAAGATGAAACATGTGTATATATGTGCGTGCATACATATACGTGTGTGTAAAACACTTGCCACAGAACTTGGCATATAGCAAGTCATTGGTAGTAAGCCAAGTGCATTGAAAACTGATGACCCAAGGGTCAGTTCTGGCCTGTGGTAGCCTATGTACATGTTTCAATAAGCTCTGAGTGTTACTTAAGATTGAGAGGTCGGTGCTAAAAACCAGGAGTTTTGATATATTATGAAAGCAAGTATTAAGATCTGACAGCACTGAACCTGGAATCCTTACCCAACAAGCGACTAGAGCCCAGCAGTGCCACTTCTCCTTGGCTAAGACAGAGGCCCCAGCTTTTCACAGTTCTCAATCCTTATGTTCTTATCCCAAGTCTGCTTCACTCTCATTTGAGCTTATATCCCAAACAGCTCTGTCCAAAAATCAGGAAAATCCTTTGAGATGAAAGATGCTCACACACATGTGCATGGTCACACATCGTACATTAGAACCCAGTGTGACTCCTTATTTCCTCAGATGGCCTACTTGTTTAATCTGCAGTAAATTTATGCCAAGTGCCTGAACAACAGAAGAAGTCTATGAATTCAGCATGGGAATGAGCATTATCATTTCAAACAGAGAAGGGTTCAATGTTCTTTTTGTTTCAGAAATATAGCATGTGAGCCTACTGTAATAAATTTGGAGGCTGTTTTCTTAAGAACAGTTTCCTAACTGGCTTCCATGGGTGGTGCTGATTGGAATGTTTGCTTCACACTGCCTCAGGGAGCTGCCCCTGCCCCATTTCTTGAAAGAAAGATGTCAGGTCTAGTGACCTCCAAATGTGGATTATTGTTTCTTCTTGCACCTGCCATCATCTGCTAGTGGCATTTCTTCAAATCATCTTTAAATCAGTGAGGCTTCCTGTTCTGCATGGGGTGCCCCAGTCTCGCAGCCCCATGGAGTCTCTAATTACGGACTCTCCTTGTTAAAGTCCTGAGATGCTGGAGTTCTGCCTCATAAGAAGGGAGCTTTCTGTACACTCTCTGATGTGCAGTTTTATAGTGTCTTTTCATGGAATACAAAAACCTATTTGTGGATATCCTGACTTCTGGGTCTATGCAGATCAAACCACAACCAGCACGCTTTGACACAGGCTTAAAATTCAGGGTCACTGGTGAACTCTAATTCTGACACTGATTCTAATTTATTATCTGACCCTGAGCTAATCAGAGGGCTTCCATGAATCCTATCTCTCTCTCTCTTTTTTTTTTTTTTAATCTTATATCCCTTGTGATGATTTGGAGAATTATTAGGTTCAAATATGTGATACATTTATACAATACATACACACACACATATATACACACATGTAAATGGACAAAATATAATTTATAAATGTATATGTTATAAAATAATGGATTTTTTTCATTGCTAAGAGTGCATGCACTCACCAGAGAGAGAGAGACAGAGAGACAGAGAAAGAGGAGAAAGCACTCCCCAGTTGGGTATAGTTATGCCACAATCCCTTCTCCTCCATTTCTCCATCCCATCAGGGTTTGGGGCATGCATAAACATGCATCTGGCATGTTTTTCAAGCTGCTGGGTTCCAGATTTGAACTATGGTCAGTCATAGGATATCTGGCTCCTTTAACCACTCGGCCATGGGACTACCCTTAAAATAATATTTTAACTATTCAGTAATGAATTGAAATGAAGGATTGTTAAGCAAAGTAGCTTAAGAAAAATCAGTGTTTTCAATCAATGGAAATATTTGATAATGCTTCTGCAAAAAATTAAGAACCATGTGTCTATCTTTTTGATCAAGATATAAAACTCTAATTATTAGATAGTTATTGCATACTGGCTAGAAAAAAATTTATCCTTAGTAGTCTCATAGTTGATATTACGTTTATTCCCACAGAAGTATTAACTTTATAAATAAAAAGGCATGTTAGTTCAATATATAGAGGATCTTTAATAACTTAGAACAATATAAGAAGAATAAATGTAATTGCTTCTAGAGACTTCAAAACAAAAACCTTGAGTAGAAGGTCCTCGTTCACTCATTTCTAATGCTTCATGGTATACTCCCCAGTTCTCTCATCTCTCCTACACAGAAAGAGATACATTAAGGAGAGTATTAATCTCGAAAGTGCAGAATTCTAACATTCCTCATCTCCTCTGATTGGGTTTTGTTTCATTCTCTTGAAAACAGTTTTCTAATTGAAGCAGCATTTTAGGAGCACACACTCCTAGGCTTGGTGTCTACATTTATAGTCGGTAAGAAATATTGTTTATAATTTCACGGAAGGTGAAGCATTTCACCAAGGGCAAACATTCATCATGCAATGAATCAACATGCAGTCACCTCTACCCCATTCACATGCAAATAATGTCCCAATTTTCCTACTTGTCATCATATGTGACATTTAAACCCAGTTACTTTAGACCGACAACACTAGTTAATGCCAGGCAAGCTAAGAGCCCACACAAACCCTGGCTAATCTAATGGGAATTCATGATTTCCTCCCTCCTTTCTTTGTTTGCTATATGGCCCATGCGCTCACAGGAGACAGCCAGAGAGAGAAAGAGAGAAAGTGAGAAAACACCCCTCGGGAGGTATGGCCACACTGTAATACCTTCTGCACTTCCTTCTCAAGAGCAAGCACACTCCCAGCATGTTTTTAGAGGCACTGTCAGGAGACTGTGCAGTCACCCATGTAGGATCCAGCTGCCTTAACCACTGTCACCTGGCTGGCCTATTTCCTTCTATTCTTTCTCCCTGTTTCTCCCTCCTTCCTCTTTTCCTTTTAGTAAAGCCTTCCATAAAATATACCAAATTCTGTGGAACAAAACACTCCAGGCTTCTGGGATAGAGGGTGCAGAAGACCACGGCCTTGGAGTTGTTCAAGGGTCTGGGGCTACCGTCAGTGGACCTGGACTGCCTGGCTGTGCTGATTCATGCCAGATTCCGTGGTGCTTCACTAAGGTACACAAGATAGCCTACCCCTGGCGAGCCTTTCAGGGACGCTGCCTGCTCTATGGACCAGTCACGGAGAGGTCATTCTAGTCCCACACAAAGTCATCAGTCACCTTCAAAAAGAAAAATACAGTGCCTATTATTATTATTGTTACATATTATTAATTTTTTTAGAGAGATGTTTTTGCTGTAGGGCACATGTGTTCGCCAGAGAAACAGTGAGAAACAGAAAGTGAGAAATCACCCCCCATCCCAGGGGGAATGGTCACACCTCAATTCCTTTCTCTTCATTCTCCTCTCAGTATTTTGGCCATGCACACACTCGCACCCGCTAGGTTTGGGACTGGAACCAAGGCTGAGTACGTGGGAGTCCAGTGACGTAACCATGACGCCATCTGCTGGTCCTTTTTATTAATTTTTAAGAGATTTTTGCTATGGGGTGCATAGACTCACTGCAGAGACAGAGAGACAGAAAGCGAGAAATCACCTCCCCTGGGAGATGGCAATGCTGCAATCCCTTCTCTTCCATTCTTCTCTCGGGATCTTGGGCATGTGTGAACATGTGACCAGCTTGAACTTTAAGCTGCTGATCCGGACTCGAACCACAGTTGACTGTGTGCTATCTACTGGTCCCCAGCACTAATTATGATCCACCAGCCTGTCAAGGGGCAGAGACTCTGGCCTTCAGGTAGCTCTTGGAAGAGAAGCTGCTCTGGGGCCTGATACACACTTTTCTGCAATAGACACCAAGAACTAGGTCAAAGTGACCCAGAAGTGGTTTGCAGAGGATATGATTTTCCTGGCTACTTCTTCCTGCCTGACTGCACGCAGTGGCAGTGCATGGAATGGCTGCCACTGCTATGTGGGGAGCACCGGCAGGAGAATGCAGAGCTGAGAATGAGCTGTACCACGAGGCTTGGGAGTGCCTGGTCCTTCACTCTCAGTGCCTAGGCTCTTAGAAGTTCTGTGAAGATGCCCTGCCTCCTTGGATGCCTTTATCTTCAGCTACTTGAGCCTGCGGCTACAGGGAGAATAGCCCAGTGGGCAGCTGCAGGCCCACCTGTGAGGCTGCACAACCTCTGTGCCTACTGCATGCACGTCCTCATCTTTTATTTCCCCTGGGATAGGGCTGAGATGCCACCCCACCATGCCAGATGCCAGCAGGCTGTCGGAACCAGATCCCGTCAGTTCTGGCAGTGCTGGAAGCCATGGTGGGCTATGTCTTGCTTAGTGGCTCAGGCCCCAGACACCCAGGTATGGTAGTGTCTGGGGGCCGTGAAAAGGAATGATTTGTTCTCCTGCTCACCAGACTGCTTTTCTACTGTCATGTATTTCAATGGACAATATGCCTTCCCATTGTTGGGATAGCCAGAAACAGGGTGCACACCTCTGGAATAAAGCTATTCCTTCTGACAAGACAAAACAAACAAACAAACAAAAAACATTTCAAACTCTATGCTTTACCTAAAGGAAAAAAAAATTAAAGTTGCTTCTTATTGGTAAATAAATGGCAATTCTAATGACTTCGAGATAATGTCCCAGTTGGAAATTATATTCCTCTTCCCCCAAAATGTTACCACAGGGCAAAAGAAGTAAAATTCGAATCAGAATGGTGGTCACAAACAAAAAAAAACATTTCAAACTCTATGCTTTACCTGAAGGAAAAAAAAAATTAAAGTTGCTTCTTATTGGTAAATAAATGGCAATTCTAATGACTTCGAGATAATGTCCCAGTTGGAAATTATATTCCTCTTCCCCCAAAATGTTACCACAGGGCAAAAGAAGTAAAATTCGAATCAGAATGGTGGTCTACTTTCTTATTAATTATACTGAATTCAAATGAAGGAACACAACTACCCTACGGTTGGACAAAATTAGCTTCTTTACTGAGTGCTTTGGTTGTTCTTGTCCCATTATCACAGGTAATTAAGAACAAAATCTACCCACATGATTCAAAGGACTGTGGAAGGTACATCTTAGAAATTGTAATTCTTTCAAAGTTTTACAGGCTGAAGCCCGTAAAAAAGTATATTTGAGTTACCTATAAACAAAAATAAATTAACTTACAAAAGAAGCATCCAGAAATGGAACGAAGCATGGTCTTGTTGACTTACCAATACTTTTATGTGCCTTTAGAATGAAAGGTTCCATACCAAATAGAGTACCAAAGTGGCACTGAGATATAGACGCAGCTATGTATTCCTCACCAGGATTGATAAGAGTAGAGTTGTTATTATGGCATGATGAGTTTGTTTGCTAAATTTATTGAATCTGGGGAAGTAACAGTTCTGTCCCCCGAATTAGGCACCCCTAATTGGTGTGCTTTCCAGTGACTTTATTCTGGGGTGCCAACAGCACAGATTGCAGCCAACTAACCTCGCTCATATTACCACTGAAGCCCTACCCAGGCAGGGACAGTGAGCAGGTTTAAACTGGAGAGAAATGTTTTCAAAATCAGCTGCTAGGCTTTGCAAACTTGTTTGGGAGTATTTATCATAAGACTGGGGTTGCACAGTTGTTAAAAAACAAAAAAAAATGCCAGTTTATTTACTCTCACACTGATATTTCAATAAAACACAGTCGTATTTTTCTTATCTGTAAAATGAAAGGGTTGGGCTGCATAGCTGCTGGCACTAAATGCTGGTGGGAGTCGAAGAATAAATTACTTTTTTTTTTTTTGGAGAGGTTTTTGCTATAGGGCGTGCGCGCTCAGCAGAAAGACAGAGACAGAGAAATCACCCTCCAGGGGAGATGGCCATGCCACAATCCCTTCTCCTCCATTCTCTCTGGATCTTGGGCACTCACACACACGTGCCAGGCGTGAGTTTAAGCCACCGGGTCTGGGACTTGAACCATGGTCGGTTACATGGGAGTCCAATGACATAGCCATTATACTAACTGCTGATCCCTAAGAATAAATGACTTTCAGGGAACACTTAGAAGAGGACCTTGCAATGTAAATGTAAAGGTCATATCTATGGAATGCAGCACATAAGCAGGACAATTCGGTGGCCAGAATGACTTATTAACCTTGATCACTGTCATGATTAACGTGTCATCTAAATTAGAGCTTTAAGACACCTCTGGGATTATCTACTGTATACCTCCCACTTTACAGATGAGGAAGCTGAGTTCCGAGAGATAACAACTCTGCTTGTGTCGACGCTATTCAGGTTCTTTCTCAAAGCACGTGATATATAATTAGGTACACTAAGAATGATAAGTGGAATGAGAAGAGCTGGAAAATGAATACTTTTATATTTTTGAAGTAAAATGGCTTAAAAAGAAATGGGGTTTTCAAACTAAGAAATAATTCCAAGTGCTACATACATTACAGTGTGTTTTAATCTAACTCATTAATTTCTTACAAAGAAAAAGAAGAAAACATTGTATAATGTGTATATAATAACTCCATTGTTCACTTTTGCATTAAACAAAAGGAAACATTTTAACAAAACATACAATTCATTATTTCTAGATATGTATGAATTCAAACAGAACAATAAAATAGAAAAATAAATCAAATATCTTCATGTTAGACTGTCATTGTTACAGGGTAGAAAAAAAAAGTACTCTAAGCATTGATTTCCTTATCAATGGTGTGGTGGGTAAGGTGCTGGATTCCCACATGGTCAGCTCCATGGGTTCAAGTCCCACACGTTGTAGCCTAGAAAACATTCTGGGCATATGTGTGTGCATGTCCAAAATTCTGGAAGAAGAATAGAGGAAAAAAGATTGGCATGGTCATCCTCTCTGGGGGATGATTTCTCACTTTCCCTTTTTATTTCTCTCTCTCTCCCCCTCTCTCTCTCTCTCTAGCACATGCATATACCCTATGGGGGGCAAAGGTCTAAAGAAAAAAAAATTTAAAAGCTAATTTATTCATAGTGTATAGGTAAAATGAATACATTCTACATTGCTTGCTTCCCACAAAGCACTATAAATGTAACTAGAAAAGTCTTACAGGAACACATAGGACAGAATACCAAGAGGAAGCTCTTAGCAATTTTGAGACAGCTGGATGCTGATCATGTACAAAACTCTTAAAAATTTAGGATCTGAATCATCATTTAAAAACACACACTCTTACAGACATTCTGAAATTTTATGATGAGAGCTAGTCAAGCAACCATTAAATTTTTGAGCAAAAAAATTATTAGAAAGAGAGTTAGTGAGTTTCACCAGGCAAAAAAAAAATGAAACTCAAGAGGCGAGCCTGACAAACAGAAGTTGAAATGGGCTCCTGCTACCTCTGCCTCTCCTGAACACCACCACGTGTGAAAATTACGCCTTCCGAATAAAAGGAAGAGGGCCCTTTGCCTTCACTGTACCAGTGAACACAGAGCTCTGCAGCACTTGGGTGGAGCACTTTGTCATGTGCTGCTAAAGCCCACCTTCACAGAAGGATGTGGAAAAGTAAAATTCCTGGGTGAAACTTTCCCCTTTTTGACCCCGTATTTGTGGCTGACAGGTGGTGTGGTGGTTAAGGCTCTGGATTCCCACATGACTGACTGCAGACACCATATTTGAATTATCTCCTGGGGCTGAGCCTCAAGGAGCTCGTCACAAGCAGCAAAATATAGGGATCAGATGAAAAAGTTGGACTTCTCAGATCTTGTGTTCCACCCATCCCACAAAGTGATTGTCATCCATCACTGTCAACCATTATTAATGTCTATTAGATGCTAAAGCAGGTTTACAGAGGATTAAGGAAAACAAACTTACTAAGCAATTTTAAAGTTTCTACAAGAGTTCAGTGGATCTTCAAAGGGATTTCTGAGGAAGTGAAGAGGTGGAACAAGAGAAGCTAACATTAAATTAAAAAATACTTAATTGCTAAGCAACAAGATAAGCATCTGAGTGATCTTAAAGACAAAGTCCCCAGGTTGAACTCTGTAGGTCAGAGAATTGCACAATCTTGCAAAACCGGTGGCCATTTGGCAAGTTTTCTAGATGCTTTTCCATTTTGGTATTAGGAACATAGTGTCATAAAATTTTCTGCCTTAATAAGGATATTTCCTATTGAATCTGCTCTAAATGAAATGGGATACAAACTACCAGCTTATTTGTGTAACTGTGTAAGCTAATGGCAAGACTTCCTTTAATATGTGAGACAAATTTTAGCATTTAGCCATACTTTAATGTTCTTTCTTGGAATTTGGTTAGATTTTGCAGAGTTCTGCTTAATTTGATGTTTGTGCTCTCTACCATTAAGTCTTTAGCCGTAATGTCTGTGGCCTCAGCAGAACAATTTATACTGCAAGCTAAATTCTTCCATTCTCTCCTCCCTTTCAAAATAACCTGCAATATGCTGGACCTTGAACAGTCAGCAGCAATCTTTCCTAAAAGAAAAATAAAATGATTTTGATTAGAAATTATCTCTGTTTCTATATAGTTATTAAAAATGACCTACACCAAAGGTTTTAGAGTGTGAATTGCCAACCCAAAACAGAATGGCTACTCAAGTTGGTAAATTTGAAGAACTTTTATTTCATAATTTACCAATGAAAATGCCTTCAAAGAAGATAGCATAGGGAACATTTATAAGAATTGTTTTTAACCATTCTTACAAAGGTAGCAGTAATAAAGGAGGACAAGCCTGATACTACACTTTGTTCTTGCTATTCCTACTGGACTTCTGGCTAACAAAAGGGGTGAGAATATTGCTGAGGTGGGGACAATGGAGACACTACACTCACACTTTGGAAGAGGAACCCAATGAGACGGACATGAGTAATCGCATCTTGGGGACCTCCAAGCAATCACTACATCATCCTGGCCCATCATGTGTTCTGCTTTGAAGGATATGAACAAGACAGTTATCCATGAAACATGGAAAAAGAAGTCACATATTGAAACTACCATTTGCATGCATAAATACAGTAGATATAAGGGAACTTCAAAATAGTCTGTAGAAAGTGGAATTAAAATACAAATTTACTTGGTAACAAAAAATTTAAAATCCATGCAAAGCTTTTTCATAAAATGCATTTCTCGTGAACTTTTTGAAGATCCCTCATACATTGACTATTTAAAATACATCTTTTAGAAGGTTTTTGCCTTAGGGCAAGTGTGCTCACCAGAGAGAGAGAGAGAGAGACTGAGATAGTGAAAGGGCAGTCAGAAAGCGGCCCTTAGGGGGATGGCCATGCTGAGATCCTTTCTCCTCTGTTCTCCTCCCGGCCTCTTGGGTATGCATGTACACATGACTGGTGTGAGTTTCAAGCCTTTGGGTCAGATCTGCATTAGGCCATGCAGTCTAATGATGTAAACATGACACCAGCAAATGCTGACCACCCAAAATCAAATTTCAGTATCCTTATCTTGAACACACATTTATTTTCATAAACCAAATGCCAGATAATATTACAATATTTTTAATTAATAATTTCATTAATTGTGCTTTTTTAAAATTTTATTTTTTGAGAGATTTTTGCTATAAGGTACTTGCACTGACTGGAGAGAGAGAGAAAGACAGAGAGACAGAAAGCAAGAAATCACCCCCTCAGAGGGAATGGTCACACTGGAATCCCTTCTTTTCCACCCTCCTCTCAGGATTTGGGTACATGTCAACACATGCCCATTGGGAATTTTAAGCCACTAGGTCTGGGACTCAAACTGTGGTCAACTATGTACATGGGAGTCCAGTGACATAACTATTATGCCATCTGCTGGTCCTAATTGTGCTTTTTATAAAAGGGTTTTTTTTGTTGTTTTTTGTTTTGGTTTTGGTTTTTGGGGGTTTTTTTTGCACTAAGGCACATGCATTTACCAGAGAGAGGGAAAGTGAGAAATCCCCCCCACCGCCACCCCGGGCGATAGCCATACTCCAAGTCTTTCTCCTCCATTCTCCTCTCTGGATTTTTGGCATGCCTGCTTATACATCCAGAGTGATTTACAAGCTGCCAGGTCTCGGACTCGAACCGGAAACTGCCAAGAAGAGTCCAGAGCCACAAACACCATACAAATGCTGGACCCATGTGCTTTTGCATTTTGATAATTCATATACTTACAGTATTATACTTAGATCAGAATCATAACCATATCAAAGCTAGAAATCCTGGTTTCCTGGCATGGATTCCCAAGATCAGAAAATTTTAAAACAAATTAGAAACTGCATAGCTTTCATTGGCCTAATACCTGGGAATTCACAGCTGAAGAATATAACTTCATCTTGTCTATCTTTAGAATCATAACATTGTACATAGTACAGTGCTTGGCACAGAATTTACCCTGGCAAACCAATGTCTATATATCTATCCTAACTATTCTATCTTCCTTGGAAAAACAAACCAATATTTTATCCAACATAAATAAACATATTTGAAAACACTAGCCTACTAAATCATTATCTAATAAACAAGTGTACTATCAAGTTTTTGGTCAAATGCAATACAGATAGCACAATATAAATTTAATGGCACCCTCCCTGAATTCCAGAAGGCTATCAGCTAAACAAAAAATATTGAAATTGACAGGGTTATGAAGAATAAATGTGCATTTAATATATTCTACAATAGGCTATAAAAGTATCTGGCATTCAGGATTGAGATCCCCACATTTATCTTCACAAAGATAATTTGGCCAACTTGCTGGCCACAGCATACACAGTTATTCAAGCCCACACATCTCTAAATAATGCTGCCAATCTCAAGGCCAGTCCTGCTGCACAGAGCTGAATTTCAAACCAGATTCAGGAGACAGGTGAACATCTCTGCAATCACACAGCGATCACTCACACCTTCTCTTCCTAACCGAGGTTTTCAAAGGCATTCCCAAGATGGCTGTGATTCACAGAATGGATGGAAAATATGTAATTATGCTACTTTAAAACAAAATCAAATTGTCAAATGTATCTAGGCAGAAAGATATCTTCATTCCTTTGAAGCCTATGCTGAGCGAAAGGGCAATGTGCAATAGCACAGATAGATAGACCAATGTTTCTAACAAAGACATATACCATCACCATCCTGTTTCTTGTTTTTCAGAAATAGCCACTTTTGGGACCATCAGTTAGCATAATGGCTATGTCACTGGACTCCCAATGTAGCTGACTGCAGTTCGAGTCCCAGACCCGGTGACTTAAACTTACGCCGGGCGCGTGTGCGTGCGTGCCCAAGATCCCGAGAGGAGAATGGAGGAGAAGGGATTGTGGCGTGGCCATCCCCTCTGGGGGGGTGATTTCTCACTTTCTGTCTCTATGTATCTCTCTGTCTGGCGAGCACACATGCCCTATAGCAAAAACCTCTCCAAAAAAAAGGAAAAAAAAAAAAGAAATAGCAACTTTTAAAAGAAGCACCCAAAATGATTTTCCCTCTGCATTATGCTGATTTTTTTTTTATTTCCCCCATATATTTGTTGGAGAGAGAGAGAACTCAAGCAAGCAGATAAAAATGGCATTGCTGTTCTCAGTGGTCTCCACTCCCTTTAGTACGCATTAGTAGGTCTCTATAGGAACAGGGAATGCTAACACACTCTAATTTTCATTAGTTTCTCAAAACTGTCATATTTGAAATAAATGCTTGAGAGAAATTAATAATGACTGACCCAGAACAAAAATATTAAATATTAAAAATATTAAAAGAAGTAGAAGGTGTCTCTGAAAAAAAGATGCTTGAAGCATACATAGGAAAGCGCTCCATGCCAGGCTGTCACTCGCTGTCCTGAAGCAGCCATGGTGCAGAGTGAGGATGAACCAAGGTCCTCAGGCCCACAATGTGGTGAACACCATTCCACGACAGAGCGTGAGTCTAGAAAAGTTAAAACCATTCATGAGATAAGGGCATCTTTTCCTTTCTTCCAAATGAAAAATGGTACAGGTCTCAGCTAAGTCTTGCCTGTCAGTTGGCAAGTTTTCTGTAAGAGAAGACTGTTGATAAAGCCATTTCTGCTAGGATACAAGTACCAGGGCATACGGGGAGAGTGACAAGATGGCAACAGCTTTCTCATCTGTCATCAATTCCATCTGAAAAACCATTAGGGATAAAAAATGTACAGTATTTCACTCCATCCCTGAAATATCCCTAAAGATGATAAGGAGGTCTTATCATCTCCACTTTACAGATAGAAAAGCTGAGGTTCAAGACCAGCAGTTGGTATAATGGCTATGTCGCTGGACTCCCACGTAGTCTACTGTGGTTCGAGTCCCAGGCCCGGTGGCTTAAACTCACACTGGGCGCATGTGAGTGCGTGCCCAAGATCCTGAGAGGAGAATGGAGGAGAAGAGATTGTGTCATGGCCATACCCCTTTGGGGGGTAATTTCTCACTTTCTGTCTCTGTTTCTCTCTGTCTTTCTGGCAAGTGCACATGCCCTATAGCAAAAATCCCTCAAAAAAAAAAAAAGAGAAAAAACCTTCAAAAAAAAAAAAAAAAAAAAAAAAAGAAAGAAAGAAAAAAGAACAAAAAGCTGAGGTTCAGAGAGGTAAAGTCCTACTTGCTCACAAGTTCCCTAGGGATCTGCAGCTAAAATGAGTTCGTTCCATCAGGTGTAAGGTTTAAGGAGAACCTGGTATGTACCACTAGGCTGAATAGGATAAGGCACACCTCGTTCAGCCAGGACTCTCTCTTACGGCCCTAGGATCTCTGTACTCAAGATGAGGAGGGCATAACCGAATAGGCCCTACTATCTGGAGTATGTTGACTTGCTCCAGAGAACAGTGGCTATCCAGGGTGCACTCATAAGTCTGTTGGCTCCCAGCACTCAGACCTCAGCCTGCTGGGGGCTGCTATTACGCTTCCTAGTTGTCACTTCTCTCTCTTCTTGTCCTCACATGGCTAAGGTATTATTATCCTGGAGAAATCATTCTAAGACACATTCTTCTCCCCAACCAAGACAATGTCCTTTTTTCTTTTCTTTTCTTTTCTTTTTTTTTTTTTTTGAAAGAGACAGAAATTTTGCTATAGGGCATGTGCACTCACTGGAGAGACAGAGAGACAGAGAGACAAAGTTAGAAACCACTTCCCCCAGAAGGGATGGCCATGTGGGCATCCAATGATGTAACCATTATGCCATCTGCTAGTCTCAAGACAATGTTTTATTTTTTTTAAAAAAAAATTATCTCTACCTTTTGTTTAGCCTGTACTGAAAGGTATTTGAAATTATTCTGCAGACCATAACACAATGATATATAGCAATTGACCCTGGATCTTAAGGAGTGTTCATCAAAGGTTTAGATCACATTGTGATTAATAATAATATTTCACATTTGGTACTTGTGTACCATGTGACCAACCCTTTATCAGGATTATTAGGTGTAGAAGTTAAATAATTTGAGAGACTAGATCCTCACCCAGGTCTGCTTAAACTCAGAACACAAACTTTTAACTGTTGGGAAATACTACCACTAGCCACCATGCCAGGCATTGACCGCACACACACAAAAAAATAAAAGATAAAAGTGACAGATGGAGGAATTCAACAACAGATATATTGGTTTCTAAAAATCCCACCACGTGACATAAAAAGAACAAAATGAAGGAGGTTTATAGTTTTTATAGTTTCATGCAAGTTTCTCGACCATATGCTTATTCCAATAAATTACTAGGAGAGACTCTAACTTCTAAGTTTTTGATGAGGACATTATTTCTGTTTTCCAAAGTTATAATTAATAACTGCACCAAAAAGGCATTTCTTGGTGTTCGGGTCATTAAATTATCCTTATTATATACATTAACTTGTATCCTCATAGCCCCTTAGCCTTTTCAAATACCTCCAAATCAGTCATAAGATCCTCTCCTCAGTATAGACAGAGTGGCTACTAGGGCACTTAGCAGATCTTATCCTGTATTCTAATAATGTATGGGCATGTGCCTTTCTTGACTGAACACTAAACAACAAGACAACAAGACTTTACCATAGGCTCTTTATATACCCATCACCCCAGTAGTGCCTGGCACATGACACATACTCCAAACAGTTATTATTGAGTTAATTACTAAATGAATACATAAATGAAAGAACAAATAGCTACTATTGTAATAGTCAACATTGCTACAATTAGACTGTGTAACAAGCCACTCTGACCCAGCAGCTTGCAATGTCCAACAAATATTCTCATGCTCTTGGAGTTGCATAGTTAGACAGATTTGAGTGAACTTCAAATTGAAAGTCATCTGAACTTAGCCTCAGCAGGCTGGCCCAGGTCTGCTACATATGTATTCTTTCTAGAGCTCAGACTAAATGGGCAATGGCTGTTTGGGTGTCCTCTTCTCATGGTGGATCACCAATGCATGAAAGGCAAGCAAAAGTGCAAGTATAAGTTAGACCTCCATTTACATCTGTCTCCTACTGGTTCACTAGCTAAAACCAGTCACATAACTTCAAATTAACAGAATGGGAAGCACCCCTCCTACAATGAGCATAAGAGGAGTTTGAATATTTGCTAAAAATTATCCAAACCACCATAACTATGAAATCATGATGTCAAAGTAAACTGAAGCAGAAATAAGACTGAGAGTTTGGGAGTTGCAACTAGAAATTACTTTAGAAGACTGTATAGACATCAGAATTAGCCAAAGGTAATTCAAATTCCAATCTCACTATTCCCATATGTACAACCAAGGATAGTAATAGATCCTACCTCATAGAATTATTGGGACGACTAATAAAATAATTCATGTAAATTATTTTAGCACAACATCCTGAGCACCAAGAAATAGCTATTTTTCATGACTGTAATATATGTAGGCAAATGTTCCTGATGAAAATGATAAACATGATAGTGTGGCAGTGGTGACCATGGTGGTAATGGCAATGGATGATGACTAGTCACAAAATTTTCAATTATTCATGAGTGAAATAGTTTTGCTGTCAAATTTTGATTTCAGGCTATGTATACGAACTAAGTAAACAAAACTAGGCACAGAGTTGTCTCTGCCAAAATTATCAATGTAATTTGTGAGGAGGACTCTAAAAGTTGGGCTCTTACTCAAACTGCCTGTGTGTTCCTATGGGTGTTTCCATTTGGCTTTTCATACTTCATATGTGAGTCTTTTTCTTTCTGAGATCCTTTGTGTCCTACTAAAAGGCTTTGCTTCTCCTCTTTATCCTTTTCTATTTCATATTCAGCCAATCTATCATGCCAAACCATTTCTCTCACTTTCTGCTCACATTTCCTAAATAACCTTCAATTTGTCAAAGCCAAAAAGATACCTAACTCATTTTCCCCATATTTACTGGGTTGTCAGAAAAGTCATGACACATTTTTCTATGCAAAAAATGTGTCATGACTTTTCCAACAATCCAATATTTCAGTAGAATCAGTTTAATAATGCTGATTCTTGGGACCAGCAGTTGGCATAATGGCTATGTCACTGGACTCCCACGTAGTCGACCGCAGTTCAATTCTTGGACCCAGTGGCTTAAACTCATGCTGGGCACATTCCCAAGATCCCAAGAGAAGAGAGGAGAAAGGGATTGTAATATAGCCATCCCCCCTGGGGGGTGATTTCTCACTTTCTGTCTCTCTATCTCTCTCTGTCTTTCTGGCGAGCGCATACATCTTATAGCAAAAACCTCTCCAAAGGGGAAAAAAAAAATACTGATTCTGTATTATGTTGCAGATGCTGTATTACATGTTACAGAAAACATAAGCCTAATAAGGTGGAAATTTCTCTCCTCCAAATAGTTACAATCTAACTACAAGAGATAAATCTTTCATGCCTCAAGAAAATGAAAGAAGTCAGATGTGGTATATCCATACACTGAAATGTTAGTCAGTCATAAAAAAGAATGGAATATTGATACAAGCTATACCATAGATGGACCTTGAAAACATTTAACTAAGTTAAACAACTAAAGCAGACCCAAAAGTCAACATATTATATAACTGTATTTCTATTAAATGTCTATAATAGGCAACTATATTGAGAAAGACAGCAGATTAGTGAGTACTGAGGGCTAGGGTAGGGTGGGGGTTTGGAGGAAATGGAGAGTCCCAGCTGATGGATTCAGGGTTTCTTTTAGAGGTGATGAAGATGTTGTAAAATTGACTGTGGTGACAGTTACACAGTTCTATGAACATGCCAATTCAAATGCAATACACTGAATTGTACCCTTTCCATGGGTGACTTTTATGGTATGTGAACTCTATCTAAATTAAGGAAAATGGGAAAGTATGGTCTTTTTGAGTTCACACACGATCATAAAAAAAGAAAAGAATGAAAGAGAGGAAGGAAAAGGACCATCGTTGTAACTTGCTGAAGGACTGTAAAAACATCATCTGAACATTTTAAAGTCTATACACACTACCAGGTTGAGGTCAATACTTTGCATGAGAGCTTTTCTGTACTGGCCACGAGAGGAAATCACTTCCATACTAATATCAGTAGTTTCCTTTATTTGGAAAAATAGCAACTGTCAGCCTATGGAGGTGTAAGTTTTCTCCCTAAGGCTACTGCCACAAACGTTAAACTGTGCTAGTGTGAGCAGAGGATGTCCCTAGTCACTTCCAATCCATTCAGCAACCAGCAGAGCTAATAGTGACATTGGCAATTTTTCCCCCGGCAACAGAATGAATAAGAAACCACAGCCTCAAGGAACCCTCAGGTCAGGAAACCTCACAAAGAGAAGGATGGCAGGAAGTACCAGCTGGAATTTTTCATCTTTTCAAAGCAAGTACAAAGTAACTCTGGTGAAAGTTTATCTGTAATAATTACCAGAGTTTCAAAACAAAAGAACTAGGCACTTTGCCTCTAAAGTGCTGTATTTGGTGCATTCTGGAACAAACTTTTTCAAGACTTTGATACTGATCAAAGTAGTCTCTTTGCTGTATTTCCTCCTGAAAGCATTCAAAAACTAAAACTATCTGTATTTCTGTCATTTAATAGGATTTATCCCATCATCAAAGAGTTATATCTAAGCCTACTGATCAAGTGTTATACCTTTTTGTTTTACAGTACCTGTGACATAGAAGGTCATTAATAAATGTGGGTAGAAGAAAAAAAGAAAAGGAAGAAGGAAGGGAGGGAGGAAGAAAAGAAGAGAAGAAGGAAGAGATTCAGAAGGCAGAAAGGTGGGAAGGTAGGCACAAGGAAGGGAAGAAGGACTTACATGAATCATAAAACGTTTTGATTGGAATTTCTTTGAAGAATTTCTGCCTTAATAGCCTAGTAAACATTAAATTCTGAGTGGAACTGAACTAACATCTGCCACATTATCAGTTTGGAAAGAAAATCATTTTTAAGGATTAGTATTATTTTGTAAAGTGCACTAGTCATTTACTCACACTTTCAAATTGTAGAACTAGGCTAGATGTGAGCAAATAGCCACACTACAATCTGTTATTACAAGACAAGTGGCAGTCATATGGTCTGAATCAGCTCTGAGTATTTGATTCATTCTTTGTAAAAAAATAATTGGTTAAAATATAGAACTATTTTCTCTTAAAAAACAAAACAAAACAAAAGCAGGAGTCTTGAATCTCTGAAAACTCTTCAGTGGATTAAATTGGACTTAGCACCTGTTGCTGATGGTTGAAATGGCACTCAAGGGGCCAGATAGTGGTACTGCACTAAGAGGTGGCCAGATAGTTGGGGCCAGTAGGTGACATGGTGGTTAAAGGCGCTGAATTCCCACATGGCTGACCGTGGTTTGAGTCCTGGACCTGGCAGCTTGTTTTCTCTCTTTCTCTCTCTCTCACCCTGTACCTCTCTGGTCAAATTAAAATAAACAAATGAATAAGTAAATAAATAAAACTAAATAAAATAATTCTTAAAAAAAGGGAGGGGTGGTCCAGATAGTGGCCCGATGCTCTAAGAAACTAACCCACATAGGAAGGTTCCACATTTGCTTCCAGAGACCAGATCGAGTGTACGAGCATGCACATGCCTATGATCTGAGGTTGGCTGGGGAGGATTGTGGCTTGAAGACCCTGCTGTTGAGGGGTGCCCCTCTCTCTCTCTCTCTCTCTCTCTGTCTCCCTCGTTCATGGAAGCCTGAAATAAATAAACTTTACAAGAATGGCAGTCATGATGCCGTTCATTTCCTTATTGCTAAGAGGAAGAATTGTTAACAAGCATGATTCTTGAAGCATCCCCACAAGAAGAAAGCATATTCCTAGGCATCTAGGAATAACAGTCCATGTCAGATAATAAGAAAAGAAATGCACTTTGTCTGAAACAGAGATAAGTGCTCAGTAATTGTCGTCGCCATGCTTATTCCCACAGCAGTTCCAGCTGGTCCTGTCAAAGCACAACCAGCTGGTCCTGTCCTACATACCCTCCTTTTACTACTGTCCACTAAAAATCCCCAGATTTCTCATACATGCACCTCATTTACATCCTCTGTGTTATATGTATATGAATGTTTTTATTATCCTAACTACAGGACTTCTCATTTATCCACATTGAATAAAATTACCTGTATCCATTCAAGAAATTTTTAAAACAGGAAGTATGAGAAACAGAAGAAGAGCTGGCACGTTGCACTGGAGAATGAATTCTAGATTTTTCATCAGTATAACAATGAAAACTATGGCTGGGGGAGCAGCAGTTAGTGTAATGGCTGTCGTTGGACTCCCATGTAGTCGACCATGGTTCGAGTCCTGAACCCGGTGGCTTAAACTCACGCCGGCGTGTGTGCGTGCGTGCCCAAGATCCTGAGAGAAGAATGGAGGAGAAGGGATTGAGGCATGGCCATCCCCCCGGGGTGTGTGTGTGTGTGTGTGTGTGTGTGTGTGTGTGATTGTTTCTCGCTTTCTGTCTC
The DNA here is from genome assembly GCF_000334495.1 of Tupaia belangeri chinensis. Lineage (NCBI taxonomy): Eukaryota > Metazoa > Chordata > Mammalia > Scandentia > Tupaiidae > Tupaia > Tupaia belangeri. The sequence goes on from NW_006159932.1 coordinate 1,064,818, forward strand.
CCTGTCTCTGTCTTTCTGGCTAGTGCACTCACCCTATAGCTAAAACAAAACAAAACAAAACAAAAAAAACTCTCAAAAAAAAAAACTATGGCTAAAGTTTTTCAATCAATTATGAATTCAAAAATAGATGTAATCATATAGGCCAGTGGTTTTCCATATGTTCTCCTAAGAGAGTTGAACTTAATGACTGTGGGGGAGAAGAGAACAGAGTAGGGGACTCTGCCCCCCTCTCCAAGTCAGCTCACTTTCATTTCTTTTTCTTTGAGGTATAAGGGGTGGTCATATTATATTTCCCCATGGTATTTTGTTGAAAAAAAAAAAACCCTTTTTGTTCAACAAATCCTTGAAGATCATTGATCTAGGCCAAATTGCTCTACTTTCCATGAGTTTATCATGAGGTCCCTGTTTTTAAAGTTTATGTCTTCCATGAGATGGGTATTCCCAACAGGGTTGTCAAGCCATGATTCTCCCCCAACCCCTGCCAGGCCAGATCATAAGCAAGCATGTGTCTATCCAGCATGTACAGGGAGGCTTCAGGATGTGAACTGGGAACCTTCCCACATGGATCCAGTTGCATTACCACTGTGCTACTCATTTGGTTCCTACTGTGATATCCTTTGACAAATGCCTTTCATATTTAGACTGAGCTCCCACTTGCTAGCAATCTAACACAGTGTTTCTATCGTCAGTACAGATCATCTTAGCAAGTCCATGCTGGTTACTGGTGATCTGGGGTTTTATTGTTTTGTTTTTCATTATCAAAATATACTTCAAATCTATCTTTTTTTTTTTTGAGAGGTTTTTGCTATAGAGTGCGTGTGCTCGCAAGACAGACAGAGAGAGACAGAGAGACAGAAAGCAAGAAATCACCCCCCAGGGGGGATGGCCACGCCGCAATCCTTTCTCCTCCGTTCTCCTCTTGGGATCTTAGGCACGCATGCACACATGCCAGGCATGAGTTTAAGCCACCAGGCCCGGGACTCGAACCACAGTCGACTACGTGGGAGTCCAGCAACATAGCCATTACTCTAACTGCTAGTCCCCTTCAAATCTATCTTATACTGAGCGGGAATGGGCATAAAGTTTATCATTTTGAGAATCACCACACACAAATTTGTAAAAACAAAACAAAAAAAAATGTGTATCAATCAGACTACATTTGAAAACAATAGAATTTTAGAAATTATTCCTTTTTAATTGCAAGTCCTTAAAAATGTTCAATAATGATCTGGGACCAGCAGTTAACATAATGGCTATGTTGCTGGACTCCTATGTAGTCGACCAGGGTTCGCATCTTGGACCCGGTGGCTTAAAACTCACACCAGTTGCATGTGTGTGCGTGCCCAAGATCCCGAGAGGAGAATGGAGGAGAAGCGATTGCATCGTGGCCATCCCCCCTGGAGGGTGATTTCTTGCTTTCTGTCTCTCTGTCTCTCTCTGTCTGTTTGGTGAGCGCACGCGCCCTATAGCAAAAACCTCTAAAAAAAATGTTCAATAATGATCTAATATAGGATTTTTAATTTCTTTCAGTATGTTTAATTATAATTCATTCACATGATATTGAATGAACCAGAAATTCTCTTATAACCGCTTTCTACTGGGGCCTCATTCTTCCTTACCTAAAGCTTGTGACAGGATTAAAGAAACTTCATCAACATTAGAGAAAGGCAAACAAGCAAATATCTGTTGGTCCACAACTAAGTTGTTTCCATTTGTGAGGAACAATATGTTTTCATTGACTGAAAATACATGCTAGACTTTTCATTCAGTAGTCAACAGCTATTCTGAATGCGTCCTAGGCACCAGGATATAATGACCAACATTAATTAACCCCTTTCACATAAAAAGGTAGAACAATGATTCAGCGGCAGTGAACATGTATTTGAAAAGTAAAGCATCAGTGGGCTGTGAAGAGAATTTTTAAACTCTGATAAAATTTCATTTTTTTGCCAGTAGCTTACATCCTTTTGAGACAAATTTCTTCTAGGCACAGGGCTGGCAATCCTTTAGGCTGTCATCCAAATACAAAGAAATTTTTACTGCAGATTTACTAGATAGCATTGCAAAATCTAGACCGGGCATCATAAAGAACACCGGAAAAGGAAGGGTAATTATGTAAAGCCAACATTCAAATGCATTGTGTGTGGCTGGCAGGTTTCTCCTGACTCGCATTAATATTCACATCGGGCACTGTTTAATGATGCCATTCAGAATGGGGATGTGGAGCAGGAAGAGATATAGAGGCAATCAAAAAATAATTTATTGTAATAGGAATATTCCTCCTTTTGAAGCATGATGTTTAAAAAAAAAAAAGAAGCACTTTTTTTTTTTCCCAGCTCCTAATTTTTCTAAAAAGATTCTCTTTCCTGTCAAAACTCCAAGGGTTTTTTATGAGACATATAGATAGATTGATATGATTTAAAAAAAAAATCCTAACAAAATGTACATCATTCAGGCAACAAACCACAATGACCCCCTAAAACCATCAAACTATTGTACATTAAACCTAAGCAAAGGCCTTCAGTGGGTCACGAGAGGCCTTCATAGGTATTCTTAATTCGGTTTACCTAGGTAACTTCTGAAACACTGCTGTCTTCTATACTTCAAATCTGCCCATCTCAATATGCCAACTACAGTTTTCCAGGAATGAGAAATCTTCAGGTTATTTCCAACATCAAATTGAAAAGTTAAAGCCTCTCCTCCTACATAAATATTGTAAGGGTATGGGGTTCTCTACATAATCACCAGTTGATTACTTTAGTAAAGACCTGGACAGAAGAAGGAAGGAGAGGAAGAAAATAACAACAGAACAACAGCAACAGCAATACCATCACACATTTTTAAGTGCTAATTATGTGTCAGACATTGTGCTAAGTGTTGTATATACTTTATTTTTTAATCCTCCAAAGGACCTTACTACTATTTGGTAGAGACTGCTACTATTCCCATTTTAGAAATCCAGAACTTGCAAGGGTAATTTTCCAAGATCATATAGTTCATCTAAAATGCATAAAAATCACACTATTGACAAGAGATCTGCAACTATAGCCATTGGAACACACAGGTTTATGCTATAGGGCGCATGAAGTTCCAGAATGACAGAGAGAGCCTGGGAGACAGAAAACGAGAAATCACCCCCCAGGGGGCATGGCCACACCGCAGTCCCTTCTCCTCCATTCTCCTCTTGGGATCTTGGGCATGCACGCACATGTGCCCAGCATGAGTTTAAGCCACCGGGTCCAGGATTCGAACCATGGTCGACTACATGGGAGTCCAGCGACATAACCATTATGCCAACTGCTGGTCCCGATGGGGTCACATTTAAGGACGTGAAATCAGCCCTGCCAAATGAATACATGGGCAAGCAAAAGCTCCTCAAACCACTCCTCCCTGCATTAAAAGACTTCCCACAGACTGCAGGTCAGCACTAAGTCAGCAGACTGCCCTTAACAAAACAGGCTGAGAAATACCCAGTGGGCCTGTCAGGATGGGCTTCAACCCCCTGTGTAGAGCTGCAGCAGAATGGGGTTCTGTTAGCAAGGCTGGGGCTCTCTGTGGAGTTTCCACAGTCAGACGCTGTGCCTTTAGGGGTCAGCAAACATCTTCATAGGGGCCAGCCAACCCTTTCTGTTAAGAACTCGATACAACTATTCTAGGTTTTGAGGGTCACATATGATCATTGCCACGTATTTATCAGTTTTTCTTTTCTTCTTTACAGCCCTTTAAAAATGTTTAGTTTGTGAACAATTTAAAACTAGGCTGTGAATGGGTTGTACTTTGCTGACCTGGGGGATAAGGCTACAGACATTTAAGACAGCATTGAGGAAACCTGGATTTGCTAAGACTGTTTATGACATTCTCCTATGTCTATACTTTCATTTTCCCGAAAGAATTAGAATAGGAGTTAGGAAAATTTGGTTTCTAGCCAGTTCCCCTAATAGATAATTGAGAGACTTAATGACTAAGCAGAATAATTTCAGTAACTCCCCTAATTCTTACTTCTTTCCGTCTCTGCCTTTATTCTGTGTCCCTCTTAACCCTAAGTCTGAGAGATTCTATCATGGTGACAGAATAAAAACAGGAGCAGCAGCATTTATCATGATAACATAAAACTCTAATAGTGGGAACATTGTCTCATAGTTACCACAAAACATTAGCAGATTAATTTTGTAGTCCTTGGAAACCCTGGGCCCTTCACAGGCCAGGGATCTTCACACACATATTTATTATACTTAGTGGCTCCTGCACAGATCCCAGGTAATTCCCACACCAAGTCTGGAACGAAAGGTTTCCATTAGTCCTGGTCTCCCTAATTTCCCCACTGGACATGCTGAACCAGAGAAGAATAGTCCTTGACAAGCAGTTTTCAAATTTTTTTTTAAAAAATTGAAAATCTCAAGCTCTACTTGCATTCTCCCTATAACCTATTAATTTGCTTTAAGATAAATTTATGGTTTGAATTACTTTACATTAAGCAAAACGCATGCTCCAGACAACTGATAGGAAATTTCTGTGACTGACATCTTAGGGGCATGTCCACAATTTCTGGGGGTATGAGGGTTTAGGAGCAGCAGGAAGGGGTTGTATTCCTCATCCCCAGTCATTAGGTCTACTGCACACGCTCCACTATCAGGTTAGCTGGTAAGTCCAACTGGGTGATTCCAGATTAGTTCCTCCCTTTTTATTTCAGAATTATAAAAATTTAAAATGCAAAATAAATTTACCCAAAAAATATATTAAATCAAAAATAAATATATTTTATTTTAGTTAAATTTCAGTCTAATAGAAACATCCCAACTGACCTCGACCATTTTCCATTAGGTCATCAGAAAAGGTCATGATGCATTTTTCTATGCTTTCCTATGCAAAAATGCATCACGACTTTTCCAACAACCCAGTTCTCTAATGTGTGCTATTTTACTTCAATTTAATGGTCCTTTAAGATCTTAAGTTTTCAGAGAGGCCATGTAGAACACGGTCAGAGTTATGAACCAAAGCTTATTTTTCCACACAATTGTTTTTAAGAAGAACTATTCCTAGTATCTGCTGAGTTCTATTAGTTCCTTCAATGAACGTATTCTAACAGGAAAATAATCATGAAATAGTAAAGATGGTATCAGGTCACTCCACCTAGTCCTTACATATGTGTCAGTGGGGAAGGAGGCCAGACCAGCTCCTCTTACAGTGCTAGCAGAACACCGGTCATAGTCCAAGCATAGCATGTGTCCTAAAATATGAAAATACAATTTTGGATATCAAAATCCTTTATTATTCGAACAATGATTTTAATATTAACATGATTTGTCATATAAGACTAGTTATTTATTAAGAAGCCTATTATGAGGAGGGAACTATTAGAAAATAATAGCTAAGGAAGTCAGAAGAGTACTAGTCAAGTTTGATGGGTCTCTATAAATCTCACAAACATCTCTTTAGAGAGACCTCTGCCTGCACACACAGTTGCCATGCTTATAAACTGCTCCCAATCCTAGTGGCTAATGAAATCATGTCAGACTGTCTAATAATGTGAGATTAGGACCAAATAACTATTCATCTGGGTTGGTTGAAACAAGTGTTGTCAGGGTCCAGCCATGGTGCCACAGTGAAGTGTCCCACTTTGTGATACTGGATCCATATGGAAGATCAGAGTTCAGTTTCTGGGTCGACTTCTGTATGCTAGGCATATGCATACCCATGATCCTGATTTTCCAAGAATGCTGGGAAGGACTGAAGTATGATATTTTGTTGAGGGTGTCCACCTTTCTCTCTTCCTGTTACACTCATGAAATGAGTAAGTTTTAAAGAATAAAGAAAACAACAACAACAACAACAAAAAAGGCAGCCTGAGAAATGGAAAAAGCCCATCTTAATCAGGAATGAAAGCCAGGAAGAAGTTCTTGGTTCCTTTGACAACCCCAGTCTCCATCCCTTCCTAATCTCTAGCTGCCTTACTGCCTTGGTTTCTAGATAATACTCCTTGAAACTTAATGTTGTCTCTGAAACTTAAGTCTCTCCAAGTTTCTTTCTGTGATTTGTGCTAAAAAGAACAATACTGAGTACACTGGCTATACATGGGAATGTCATTCTCTAGCTGATGAAACAGAATCAGAAGAGGACCTAAGAAAACTGAAAAGTATAACCCAGACACTAGAAAAGTCATGATGCATTTTTGCACAATAAAACACTGAGAAATACATCATGAGATTCCTGACAACGTAATGTTTATCTTCTCTTTCCATTGATCTACGCCACCAGGAGCACATCTTTCTCCTCTCAACATACTTGCTAATCATTTTATTAGTTTAGATATATTTGGCTGCAAGTAACAAATTATCAACAGGATTGACATATAAGATCTCACTTGGCAAAAAATCTGAAGATACATGGTTCCACCATTGTTTTGAACTCAATAATGTCAGGACTCTAGGTTGGTTTTTCCATGATTCTCATGGTCCAAAGTGTCCCTGGGACTAGAAATAGTTTTGTACCAGGAAGAGAGAAGAGGACCTGGCTATTGCGAGGCTACCTAACTGTGGCTGCAACCATAAGCATCATTCAGTAACTAGGCAGAGCACTGTTCCAGGTACCCGTTTAAATCCTCCATTTGCTAGAAAGCATAATAGGCCAATGGGACTGTGACTCAAGTTAACCAATCAGAACCAGACAATTTTCAATTCTTCATTTGCATAAATGAACCTAATTGAAGACTTAGGTAGAACAAATTCCTCTATAAAAGATTCAGCCTTTTTTATATTCAAAAAGGCAGGTCTGAGATTTGAGCTGTTCCCTCAAGCTGTAATACTCCCACTTTCTTGTTGACAAATTATGAAATAAAACTTTCCTACTTCAAGACTCAGTGGCGTCATGATTAGCATTGGTGCACATCAGACAACGGACCCCCCTGAGTGGTAACAAAAATACCTCCTGCATCTGTCAAACCTCATGATCTCATTGCCACTGTTTTATTTCATGTTTCATTATTTCCTGCACAATTTTGAAAACCTGGGTCTCCTTTTCTGTGGCTTTTCTCCCCCTTTTAATCTAAGAAGTATATATAAGTAGGTAAGAGGCTTTGCTCAGATGCTATCATCTGCTTTGCACAGACCTGCACAGACTTCTCCAACTGCAGAATAAAATTCAAGCTACTAGGCTAATATTTAAGACGATGTGTGGCGATGCTCCAATGCACCTTCCTTACTGCCTATTTGCAAACTGCCTGTGGGCAATTGTCCTTATTGCTTCTTGTTCCCTACAAACACAAAGATACACACATAACTCATGCCCAGGAACACATATTCACACATACATACACATAAACACATACACACATGGCAATAGCTACGGTTCCTTCCAACCTTGACTCCCTCCTCACTTTTCTTTAAACACACAATCCAAACATCCAAATATAACCCCTCTTTAAGAGAGTTATCTTACCATTTTCACATTGAGACACATACAGGCAATAGCATTCTTTTTTTTAAGAATTATTTATTTTATGTAATTCCATTTGTCATTATTATTTTTCATTTGACCAGACAGAAACAGTGAGAGAGAGAGAAATGAAAAGCAAGAGAACAAGCTGCCAGGTACAAGATTTGAACCACAATCAGCCATCATGCCACCTGCCAGCCACAGCAATAGGATTCTTTGTACAGCCCACCTAGGTAACCTTCCAAGTTGGCCAAGTCCTTCCGGCTGATAGCTTAAGAGGTGGCTCTCTTCAGTCTGCCTCCCAGCACACTAGTGAAAAAGCTCTGCTTTAGAGAACACGGTCTCCTTCATGAAATCTCTCTGGGTTCTTCCAGAAGCACTTTTCTCTCATACTTCATTTCATGGCTTTACAGCGTTTACTACGTCTGCTTTGAAGTGGAATTAGGTATGCCTATGTCTTATCTCCCTCACTCCTGTCAATTCCTTGAAGGCAGAATTCTTGCCTAGGTTTTGTACATTATCTGTGCCTGATAAATACAGGTTACAGAAATAAAAGTGCACATCAAATGATGTAAACTGCGGTCTTCGTTCTGAGAGCAGACCTAAGTAGAGAAGTCATCACCCAGCCAGCTGAAGTCACAGAGGAGAAAGGCTGAGTCTAGACTCTGTACACAGGCAGAAACGACAAACGTTCTGTGGTTGGGATCAAGACCAAACAATGAACAAGAAAACTATGCAGGAAACTGCGCAGAGATGCAGGAGAAGAGCAGACTGCCGTTGGTAGATGGAGGAAGGAGAAGATCCTAGGAAGAAAGGATGGAAGCCATGGACTTCTCTGAGCAGGAAAGAGCACCGCCATGCTGAGAACAGGGTCCCTGCTCTTTGCAGCACAGGCTGCGTGTGGCTCCAGGGATGAAACACCAACCTTTGATTTGTATTCAATACATTACACTTCATATAGAACCATAACAATTCAAATAGTAATCATCTACCTCTAGGTCATTATTCAGAAAACAAGACCGCCAAAGCTTCTGGCTGTCTACTAGGCTTTTCTGCCAGACTTTCTGGTGACTCTACTGGGCATGAACTACAGGGGATTAGAGGAGCCTAAGGACCAGGGTGTGTGCTTTTCTGTGAGAATATGGGAACTAAATACACAGAGGCATTTCCCTTTTGTACATTGACTGTTAGGAAGTTCAGAGATAAATGCAGTGTTCAATGAAATATCTCATTCATAGCAGGTACATGCTGCCTTTCTATTTCTTTTTCATTTTAGATTTCCTATTTCATATACTTCTTCTAAATAAAGTTGGGAAAGACATCATTTTTTGAAGAGTTTGAAATCACTTCTCTCATTTTATTGTTTTTGCAAAGAATTTCAACATCATAGTTAGAGACACATTCTCTTTGAAAGATAGAGTAACGTTTAAAAAGTTGACAAATTGTATTAAATGAAAATACCTAAAATAAGATACATGAAACCTTGTATGTTTAATTTCAGTACCCTAAAATTAGAACTACTAAATGTTTTGACTTGATTTCAAGGACATTGCATGTGTCCTCTGTTAAAATTGTACTATCAATATTGCTCGTAATTAAAAAATGCAAAATGTAAAAAAAAATAGTTGACCCTCCATTGGTGTGTACCAAAGGACTCTAAAGAGATGAGTCTCATAAACAAAACTATGTGGTTCAAATAACCTACTAAGAAGTAGGAAACCTTGCTTGTATGGCTTCTTTGAATGTCCTCACTGTGTTTGGGAGGTGACCATGTCCCGAGGGGGCACACTCCACCTTGGCCAGATAAATAATTGGTCCCAAGTCTCAGCAGAAACCAAAACCAAAGCCCTCCAGCCTGCCTGTATAACATGGCTCCCATTAAGGACAGGGCATTAGCAGAACTGTCTACCTACAGTACAGCTATGGTCTCCCTGAGTTTGACGCACCTTGCTCTGTCCTGTTCCTAAAAACTTGCTTTACTTCAACCTCCAATATTGTAATTTCTGGTTTCAAACTCTTACAGTGCAGCCTGCTTCCCAGTGCATACCCCAGGGTTCTTACAGTCTCACCTGCCTGCAAGGATATCTCAAGTGCCCCCACGTATCCTTTTAGAAGACTTTTCTAGCACCAGATCAGTTCCCTGTCTTTAGGTCTAAACACAGACTGGTCAGTTTCTTTGTTCTCATCTTCCCTCCAACTAGACTTTAACATCCTTGAGCTTTGGCCAGATCTGACTAGCCTCTGTGTTCCTAGCATCCAGCCCAGTGCCTTTCATATTCAAAGTACTCAGCAATGTTGAGGAAGTCATCTAACCTCTTTGTCCTAATTATATCAGTTTTCTCATGTACAAAGTAGAGGTTATAAGATTATTGTGAGGAATAAATACATTAAAACATGAAAAGTAGGGTGTTCTGGCATATTCTAAACATTCAATACAATTTAGCTATTGTTATTAGGCACTCAGTAATTGGTGAATAAAAGACTAAATGACTATTTATACAATGACAAAAATATTAAAGACTAAATGACTTGCTTTCCCTGCAAGTTTTATCTTTTAAACACCTTCATGTTAAATTTATGTCATGAAACCGTGTGGTTGTATGGACAGTAGGTGCTGTTATTGGACCCTTCCAATCACAGACAGAGCTGGAACACCACCGGAAGTTTGCACCATCTGGAGGGCAGAGGTCAAGTTTCCTCTCTCCTAGCCTTGTGCTCCTTCCTAGAATCTAGGATAGTGTGACAAGTTTTGCATGTGACACCGTGGAGAAAGTGACCCCCATAAGCTAATGTAACCCAGCATTTGTTTCCGGCATCTGCCAGAGCAATTTCAATTAGCTTCCAGAATAGATGCCGTCATGTAGCTGATGCAGCAATTTCCATTTAAAGCACTATGGAGCAATTTCATTTCATAAAGCTATCCCTGCAGCTTAGATTTGAGAGTAGGACACATTTGTGAAGATGGAAATGGTATAATTATGTTCTAAGTAGAGTCTATAAGTCACAAACCAATTCCAAAGGCCAGTGAATTAGAAAGGTCTCCTTTCCCAGGTAGTTTTCCAGTCATTGGAGGCCCAGTGGCGTGGTGGCCAGTGTTGAACACACACACCTCCACAAGAGATGCTGCTTTTAGTGAATTTCCTGAGCACTGTCTGTCTTCTCATCAAGGTATATTCTCCCTCTCTCTGGAGAATAAATGTTCTCAATAACCCTTTGAGTTACTATAACTCTACATGAATCTCTCATTCAGAGGATAGTATCTTCTCATAACTGTAAGATTCACCTGAAGAAGACTATTCATAATACTCATCATATACTAAACAAACAACCAAAAAAACCCAAAAACCAAAAATGGACTAGCAGTTGGCGTAATAGCTATGTCACTGGGCTCCCATGTAGTCAACCTCAGTTTGAGTCCCAGACCCGGTGGCTTAAACTCACGCCAGGTGCATGTGAGAGCGTGTCCAAGATCCTGAGAAGACAATAAAGAAAGGATTGTGGCGTGGCCATCCCCCCGGGAGGTGATTTCTCACTTTCTGCCTTTCTGTCTCTCTATGTCTTTCTGGTGAGTGCACACACCCTGTAGCAAAAACCTCTCAAAAAAAAAAAAATACTCATCATATAATAGGAGAGACCTACTCTAACATAAGAGCCCAGTAATTAAGTTGTAGATTAGAAATATTTATTCCATAATTCCAATTTACTTCATCCAGCTAGAATTTATTATCACTGAAAACAAGGAGACAAAGATGATCTGAACCAAAGATTATTTTCTGTCTATTTACTAGTTTGCATTCAGAAAGTATCATACGGCAAGTGAATACAACTATTAAAGCTGAAAGCAACAGGATGAGTACAGCAACTGCTACTGGCCAGTGGAAGGATTGGAATGACCACAGAATCCTCAGGAGAGAGCAGGGGAACATTTATTGAGTGCTTTCATGTGCCAAACCCTCTCCTTTCAGTCTGTCATGTTTCTCAGTCTTCCCTGGCCTCCACGTCAAGACAGGCACTAGTAGCTCAGTTTCTTCAGATGAGGATGTCGAGCCTCAGAAAGGTTAAGGCAAAGCCCAATCACAGAGCCTATGAGGTCGTGGGGCCTAAATTTCACCTTCATGTGATCAACTCCCTCCTAGCCCTCTGCAGCATTTTCTTCTAGTAACACAGAAGCCAAGATAAAAGTCATAACCTCTCTTTTAGAACAATGAATTACAGTGAGTGTATGTCTTTGCTATACTTCAAACTGTGGTTAATATAATTTATTTATTTAAAAAATATTCAACTGCCTATACCCTTGGATCACAAAAAAATGTGAGTCATTATAGTCAACATTTTCATATCACTCTGTTGAGGAAGTTACGTTGATACTGACACGTTTTTCAGGAATATTTTTAAAGACTAAACACACATTAAGATTTGGATTTTAGTGGCATAGTATGCACGACAAATTCTTCAGCTATTTCTGAAGGATTTGTATAAATAAGTTTACAGCCATAATGTAATGAATAATTCCCTCCCAAAATAGGTAAAATCTTCATTTTTTCTCAATTTTATTAATTTTTTATGTAAATAAAAATGAAGATTTTTTTTTCTCCAAGTCACAGAAAAAAGATGCCCAAAAGGCAAGGAGACAGCCATTATCAGTGATCTATTTTTATGTTAATAAGTATTTAAAGGTACACACTTATTGACTCTAATCTTAAAATCAGAACTGTAATGCATGCACGTGGCTTAATTTTAAATTTTAACCAGCTTTTAAAAACCAGAAATAGAAATTGTAAAAAAAAAAAAAAAAACAGAAATAGAAATTGTAAAATCAGGCTAGTGTCTAAAGTGCTTTGTTTGACTGTGATGGTATTTTCCATGTACTCTTCTGCATGTATAGTTTCATTCTGCTTATTTAAAAAAAAATAAATTGTAGTATACTTAACACATGGTAAAATCTTAATGAACTGTTACATATGTATATACTCATGTACTTACTATGGACAACCTTCCCGAAGGTTTCCATGTGCCCCTCCTCAGGCAATCTGATCTAATCCCAGCTACTGCTTTTCACCTTCCAACACCATAGATTAGCTTTGCCTATGTCTCATCTTCACAGACATGAGATCCTAAGAATTACATATGTGTATACTCATGTACTTACTATCCAAATGAAGAAAGTAAATGGACAACCTTCCCGAAGGTTTCCATGTGCCCCTCCTCAGGCAATCTGATCTAATCCCAGCTACTGCTTTTCACCTTCCAACACCATAGATTAGCTTTGCCTATGTCTCATCTTCACAGACATGAGATCCTAAGAATATCTCTTTTGTGTCTGGCTTTTTATAAAACATAAACTTTCTCATGTTGTTGCAAGTATCAATCACTCGTTTGCTCATTTTTAGCAGCTGATAGTTTTACAGAGTTTTCGCCTGGAGGCTACACTAGCCAAGGAAGAGTCCAGAAGTATGACCACAGTCAGGTTAGCTTCCAGGGCATAGGGCTTTAAAAAGACATTTAAGAGAATCAGGGGCTCCGTAAGGAGGGAACAGAGGGACCAGCAGTTAGCGTAATGGCAATGTTGCTGGACTCCCATGTAGTCGACCATGGTTCGCGTCCTGGACCCGGTGGCTTAAAACTCACGCCGGGTGCGTGTGCGTGCATGCCCAAGATCCCAAGAGGAGAATGGAGGAGAAGGGATTGCGGTGTGGCCAACACCCCGGGGGGGGTGATTTCTCGCTTTCTATCTCTCTGTCTCTCTCTGTCTGGCGAGCGCACATGCCCTGTAACAAAAACCTCTAAAAAATAAAGGTGGGAACAGATTCACAGGACAAGGACCTACTACTAGAAACGCTCCTTCTGCATTTCTCAACTACTCAAGGTGGTGCAGGAGATGTAGACAAGTATTTCTGTAAGATATAACCACAACAACTGGAGTCAGCAGGTAGCGAGTAGTTAAAGACACTGGACTCCTACATGGCCGACTGTAGAGTCCCAGACCTGGTGGATTGCTTTCTCACTTACCCTCTCTCTCTTTCTTGCTCTCTCGCTCTGTCCCTCTCTGGTCAAATTAAAATAAGTAAATTAAGTTAAATAAAATAATTATTTTAAAAAAAGATACAATCGAAACAAATCACTTATTTTATACATGAAGATGATGACCCAGAGAGGAACAGTAACTTATCCAATACCACACAGCAGGTTCCTCTGTACTCCAGTGGTTTTCTGAATCCAACTAAAGAATGTTTCCTATCATGTTTCACAAAAGAAAAAAAAGAAGATACAGGAGCAGGATTCGAACAGGTAATCTAGAGAATAGATACAAATGGAAGAGGACTTTAAGAAAGTAGTTTGAGGTCAGCTTACTATGGATTTCAGTGTTAAGTTATGCTGGCCAGCCAGTGGCATGGTGGTTAAGGCAGCTGGATCTCACATGGCTAATCACGGGTTTCAAATTCCAGAGCCAGTGGTTTGAGAAAGGCATATGCACACATGTGCCCAAAAGGCCAAAAAGAGGAGAGTTTAAGGAGGAGGGATTTCAGCATGACCATCCCCCATGGGGTGGGGGTGCTTTCTCACTTTCCTTCTCTCTCTCTCTTTCCCCTGCCCCCTGTCTCTCTGGTGGGTGTGCACACATTCTAGCTCTTTTTTTTTTTTTTTAATGCTAATCAATGAAGTTTAGACTTGATCTTTGAGAAGTAGTAATGGAATTAAGTTTTAGCTTTTCAATAGGGTGAAATATAAGATATTTAAAAATGCTTTAAGCCATTAGATTAGTCTAGCAGTTGTGACTTACTGGGCTTGTTGTGTTTTAGGCCAAACAGGTCTCAGCACGGTACCAAATTCATTGCTCCTGCCGACAGTGCTCTCACAGGAGTCACCCCGTGATACCACATGACCTCCCCATCATGGCCACAGATGATCCTTTGACCAAGGTCAGTACATCTCCTTCCTAGTCAGCAATGAGGTGAGAGCCGGGTCAAGTAAACCAGCACTACTCTTGTTTAGTGGGAGTTGGAACTTGAGACAGACAATGATAGATAAACGGTTGGTAATAGGAGTAGAGGCCAAAGAGGAGAACTGGAGAGAGAACTTAACTGCACCTAAGGCCAGCACAGAAGCATCTGACCATGTCGTGCTGTGGTGCAGAAGGATAACCACAACCTCCAGGTGTCTGAGAGCCTGACAATAATCAGCTTTTCTCCACGAGGCTCAATCTAATGCCTGTGTCCAGGGTTTTCGGCAACCTAACTGAGTGAGATTCCTGTAACAGAGCCTTATAACCAGACTTTCTGATTTCAGATGACTTCAAGGAGTCTCTGCCTCCCAACCAAAGACCGTAACCAGCAGCAAAGTTCAAGACTATCTTGTACAACTCCAAACCTGCAGAGATGCTCAACATACCCTGTGAATTTTATATTGTGAAAACCTCACTGGAGGTCACAGCAGCCGTCCCTCCTTTTCCTTGGTGATTTCTGACCATCTTCCACTTTTACCTGATTCAGAACTAGAACCCTCTGTTGTATCATTCACCTAAGGTTTTATATCTAGTCCATCCAAAGACAGGTTCCTTAACTTCTTACACAGAGCTCTGACTTTAAAAATACATATATTTATTTAGTATTATTTTTTAATTTTACCAGAGAGAGAGAAAGAGAAAAAGGGAGGGTGAGAAAGCAAGCCACCAGGTCTGGACTAGAACTGCAGCCAGACATGTGGAAAGTCCAGCATCTTAACCACCATGTCACCTACAGCCCCCAGAACTCTGACTTTTATTGACCCTGGTGGGCCACCTATCTGAGGCGATTCTTCTAGGCCCAAGCCTAACTCCTGAGCATACCTTCTGCAACCACAAGACAAATGAGGGCCAAACCTTACCAGAATGACTAACCAAGAACTTGAACGCAAAGACATTCTGGTGTGAGTTTCAGATATCCAGCAAGTGCCTTCCCTGAGTAAACTACTGGTAATGACATGAATTTGAATTCCATGCTTGAATACAATTTTATAGGAAATATATTGCACAACAGATGGCAGTGGGGGGAACCTGCTGTGGAATCACATCCCTGGGGCACTGCTTACGTACGACGTCGCCTGGCATGGCAATTACCCCCAGGAGTGCAGTCTTTGCGCCAAAGCCAGTCATGTCTTGAATACGGCCTCTGCTTAGAGCGGACATTTTTTACTCCAATGAGGTAGATCAGCTAGGAATAATAGAAATTGCAATGGACTAAATGCCTCAGGTAAATTATCCACTTCCTTCCTCGCACTGTGTGTTTATCAGCCAGCCCAAATACTTTTCACATATAAATGTAAATGGAAACCTGAACACGCACAATATAAGATGGTAACAAGAGATCTGTGCCCAGCATGGCAAGTATCTCATAAGTGAGAAAATTACGTTCATCATTCACCGAGCACAGCACACAGCACTAGAAGGCATCTTCATGTGTTGTTGGTGAATATTGTCACCAATTGTTTAATGAAAACAACAAAAGCCACAAGTCATGTTAACTTGAACTGAACTGTAAAATTAAATTCAGGTGTGCCTAAGGAACATAAATATGTCATAGGAGCCAAGTTTTTCTCAATCTACTACCGTGTTGTTTTTTTAGCAGTACCATGAAGATGGAAAGTTCTGTGTTAGGGAAGTGTGTTAGTTTGCTAAGCCTGTTGTAACAAAGTTCCAGAGACTAGATAGCTTGAACAGAGAGTCACTGTCTCACAGTTCTGAAGGCTGGAAGTCCAAGATCTAGATTAACAGGGCTGGTGCTTTCTGAGGCCTATTCTAGAACTCTCTACTGATTAGCAGAGGTCAATCTTCATCCTCACAACGTGTTGTCTCTGTATGTATGTCTGTCCCCAGATTTCCTCTTCTTATAAGGGCACAATATTGGATCAGGCCCACACTAATGATCTCATTTTAACTTGATTATCTCATAAGTCCTATCTCCAAATAAAGTCATATTGTAAGGTATTATGGATTAAGTCTCGGCATTTTAATTTTTGGAAGGACATAGTTAAATTTTGTAATGAGAAGTATAAAATATCATCGCATTTAAACTTGGTTCTTACCTATTTGATACAAGCACATAAATATCCTTGAAAAGGTGATCCTTTTCTCTTTCCAAAAAGAAAAATTGCAAAAATTCACTAGATTCAATAAAAACAATTCTAAGGACTTAGGAGATTTTTGAAGGTTTAGCAGGTGAATATAGTGTCCCGCCTACTTTGTGAACCACTGCCTTGAGGTGTACTCTAAGCCAGAGGTCAGACCCGCTACTTGAAAAGCACAAGGCAGGAACTTCATAAACGAACTTGTCTTTGGATAACGCTATTACAGATATTAATGACTTTGGGTAACCTGGCTCTCTGTTTTCCTCCTTTCGGTATGTGGAATAGAAATGAAAGTACGTACTCCAGGGCAGTCTGACTGGATTCGATCCTGACTACGACTGTGTAACCTTGGGAAAAAGTTATTTAACCTCACAATTCCCCAGTTTTCACACCTGTAAGATATAAAATATAAATATGTTGTAAACATTAAACGAGAGCATGTATACGTATATATGTAAGTTGTTACATGTCTTAGAACAGTGTCTGGCATGAGCAGTACCTTGTGAGTTTATGAGAAATGCAAATTATGAAAGAACTATGCATGAATTTCAAAACTAATTTTGCACCAAATGAACATACTTTCTATTTTCCCATTAACTTTTTGAAGTCCCCTGGTGTTAACTACTGTACTCATTATTGTGATGTCTCCAATCTGCTATCTACTATCTTAACTCTTTCAAAATGGTGAGTAAAGCTTATCAAAAAGTTGGTTGGCACTCCAGAAGGTGGCATGGAGATTAAAGCAACTGGATTCCATGTGGCTGACTTACAGCTTCAAGTCCCAGACCTGGCGGTTTGAAAATCATGCCAGGCATACGTGCATGTGTGACCAAAATCCTAAGAGGTAAGTGGAAGACTGTGGCATGACCATCCCCCCACTGGGAAGGAGGGGAATGACTTCTTACTTTCCCTCTCTGTCTCTGTCTCTCCCTAGTGAGTGCATGCGCCCTATAGCAAAAACTAAAATATCAATGGCCATTAAGCAATGAACAAACAAATAAATAAATAAAAATAAAATGCAATGGAAACCGATGTTCTTTGTGCCATGTATACATGCAGTGTACTGTAATTAAGGACCTTGGACCCTCAGGCTCACTAATCTTATTTTGACTTGTTTTGTTGTTTTGTTTAAATAAAGCTAAGGACACTACTAAAACTTCAGCAGTTGCCAAAACAGAAAAAGGGTATCAAGTGAGAGTCCAAGAACACAAACAACAAAATGTGATCACTTTGGGACCCGCAGTTGGCCTAATGACTATGTCACTGGACTTCCATGTAGTCAACTGCGGTTCGAGTCCTGGACCTGGTGGCTTAAACTCATGCTAGGCACATGTACGTGTGTGCCCAAGAGCCTGAAAAGAGAATGGAGAAGGGATTGCCTGGCCATCCCTCCTGGGGGGTGATTTCTCACTTTCTGTCTATCTGTCTGTCTCTTTCTGATGAGTGCATGCGCCCTATAGCAAAAATCTCTCAAAAAAAAAAAAAAAAGAAAGAAAGAAAGAAACAAACTAACTCTCTGAGTAGCTACTGGAAAAAAAAAAGGACACTTTGCATGTTAGAATCAAAAGAGGCCACCAAAGTCACCTGACTTCTGTGCATTTCTTGAGTCCTTTCTATAGCACCCAGAGCACAGGGTCAACCCATCTGCACTGGCAGCCACCCCCAGAGAGGCCATCCATCCTCTTGTAAACAGCTGGAACAGGTAGAAAGTTCTTCCTTTGTACTCAGCAGAACAGATCTTTATTTTATCTGTGGTACCAAACAGAACCCATCTGTTGCAATTCCTCTTTCACAAGATAACCCTCCAAGTATTTGAATCCTGCTATTCACTGATGCATTTAACAAATATTTGCTGTGTACATCCTATATGGTGGATGTCCTACAAGCTGATTTGAGTCTTCTCTGTGATAAATACTCCAATGCCTCAAATCCCCCTCATGGGACACAGTTTCAATCCCTTTGGCATTTTGGTTTACTTCCTTAAAAGAGGAATTTTTCTCCTTTTAAATTAAGGAGAAAATAAGATACAATCTTCATGGTTAATAATGAAGATCTTCTAGGTTCAATTCATTACTTCGTCTTAGAGCACTACATGATAAACCTGCAAATGTTGCTATTTATCATTAATTCTATTGAATGTAAAAAAAAGTATCTTATTTTAAATAATTTTTGGAGGGGTTTTTGCTATAGGACGCATGCGCTTGCCAGAAAGACAGAGAGAGACAGAAAGACGGAAAGCAAGAAATCACCCCCAGGGTGGATGGTCATGTCACAATCTCTTCTCCATTTTCCACTCAGGATCTCAGGCATACATGCATATGCACGTGCACGGGCATTACTTTAAGCCACCGGGTTCAGGATTCGAACCACAGTCGACCACATGGCAGTCCAGTGACATAGCCATTACACCAACTGCTGGTCTCTATTTTAAAGAAATTTTAATAGATATTTTTAAATGGGTTAATAAGTTTAAAAATATCCTTCCCTCCCACCCGACATTGGTATATTGTTTCATTATAGAAAAACCTGAAAAAGTATTATTTGTCCAAGCATATTACATAATACTTTGATTAACAGAATGAATTTAAGACTATAAAGATGACTATAGACTCTTCACCATCCATTCTTACCAATATTTTCTATAAAATTAAGAAGCTACTAGAGAGGCTGGCAGGTGGATGAGGCACTGGACTCCCACATGGCCGACCACAGTTCAAGTCCCAGACCTTGTGGCCTGCTTTCTTGCTTTCCCTTTCTCTCTATCTGTCTCTCTCTGGTTAAAATAATAAATAATAAATAAAATTTAATTTTCCCAAAAGACGCTACTGGAAACAGCAATATGAGCATGACATTGACCTAGCAATGAAAGTGACAGAAAATAGTGTCACAGAAACCTTGATTACAAATGCAATCAGTACACAGGTTCTTTTTTTTATTTTTTAAGGATTATTTACTTATTTAATTCCATGTGTTGTTTTTATTTTCTTTTTAATTAAAACAGAGATAAAGAGTGAGAAAGGGAAAAGAAGAAAGTAAGCCATCAGGTCCGGGACTCAAACCATGGTTGGCCATGTGGTAGTTCAGTACCTTTAACCACCACACCACCTGCTGGTCTCATGCATAGGTCCTTTATTTTAGTGGTCAATTAATTATCTCATGTAAGATGCAAATCGGTGGCCACATTTTAGACCTTTGCAAGTGCTTCCTGGTAAAAATGTTAAGGTCCCCACTATCTTTCTTTCTAATTTTTATTAAAAATAAAAATACTTTATTCTCCATGCTCCAGTCATCTAATAAAGTACACCCTGATGTTTTTCTAACATCAGTGCATGTGGGCAGCAGGTATTCTGGAAGACCTACATGGGAAGCTGTCATTAGGGCAATTACATACTAGGTGAATTCATTCCATGAGGTTGCCAGCCTTGGTTCACAAACTCCATGATGTGGAAGCTTAATTAAGTCAATATGTCAGAGAATCAAAAGATTTCTTCCAGCCACGCTGAGCAAAGGATCCTTGGCACTTCAATGAAAGATGAGCCAAAATGAGTTCCATTCTTGAAAATGAGAATTGAAGTGGAAACCCCACCTAATACTACTGGCATGAGCTCACATGTTGCAAAACTCCCCTAACCTGCCAATTATTTTTTCTCTTCTCTTGAAAGTGATTTGGTAATTATATCACACTTAACCGAAACTCTTTCTTGGCTGGGGCTTAGATAGTGGGGGAAAAGGGTATAATTTCCTCACAATCTCATGTCAGCTGCAGAACACATTTGCTGTCCTTTTCAATTGAACTTACAAGAATTGCTGGGCCTTTAGAGTAAAAGAAAGTGAAGGTGGTATGAAAAATGAAATTTTTCACTGATTTAAGCACTAACTCAAGCCATAAGTCTTGATATTAAAGCACCATGTAGTAAAACAGAAAAACAAAGATAAATTAATATATTATGTAAAAAATAATCTTTTTAGTCTGCCATAACTGACTCTGATGGGTTTATTAAATCTATAATTTCTTCAGTTGTCAGTTTTCATGTCAGAAACAAAACATTATTTTCTAATAACATTACACCTATAGCACAGATTAAAAACCAGAGTTATTAAGTGTAAACGTGTGTGTTTTTTTAAAGAATTATTTAATTTTATTTATTCATTCATTTATTTTAGTTTGACCAGGAAGAGACCCAGAGAGAGAGGGAAAGTGAGAAAGCAAGACACTAGGTCTGGGACTCAAACCATAGTTGGCCATGTGAGGGAATTAAGTGCCCTAACCACTATACCACCTGCTGGTCCTTCCAAACTTGTGTATTTTCAATCCAACTACTATGAAAATTAAAGCTTAGAAATGTATCGACAGCCTCGTAAGCTCACCCAGACTTCTAGAAAATAACTAGGAGCCAGATGGTGGCACAGCATCAACTCGACCCTCTGTAAGGCTCACCCAGGTTGGAATGTTCCAGGTTCACTTCCAAGGACCACCCTGCACATGTGGGGCTGAAGCCTGTGATCCAGGGCTAGCTGAAGCTGGAGGGGATAGCAGACTGAAGACCTGGTTGGGGGTCTGCCTTTCTGTCTCTCATACTCAGAGAAGAAATAAATAAACTTAAAAAAAAAAAAAAGTATTACAGAATAATATCAACTAAGGCTAGAATCACAGACTAAGTGCATCCTGCCTCACTCCAAATCCCTGCATAAGTAGTGGAAAATCAAGCCTGCCATCTCCCAGAAAGCTTATCTTCATATCAGAAGACTTTGTTCCACTTATAATATGCTAAATGTCAATTTACCTGAAATCTTTGTGCAGTGGCTTGTTGGAAAGATATTGGTCAGAGAATTGGGAAAGTGGCATTTCAAATTATTTTTCTTTTCAGTTTTGCTATAGGGCACATACCCACCAGACGGCGACAGAGAGAAAGTGAGAGATCATCCTTCAGGGTGGATGATCCTTTCTTCTCCATTCTACTCTTGGGATTAGGGACACACATGTATAAACACCCAGTGTGTCTTTTCAAGTCACCAGGTCTAACACTCAAACCATGAATTCAACCATGTGAGATCCAGCTGCCCTAACTACCATGCCAGCAGCTGGTCCAGAGCTGCTTTTCAGTCCCGGTTGCTTTACATGTAACTATTGCTATGACATGAGCAAGCTACACACCCTCATTGGGCCCCTAAAGAGCTAAAGAACTGACCCAGCTGCTCATAAAAAGAGTGCCACGTGCTCATCACTTACCCAACTCAACATTTTTATTACATTCGGTTTCTAACAAGAGTCAATTTGAAACATAGACTCCTATAGTTTTGAAGTAAGGCGTGCCTTTGGGAAATGTCTCACTCTAATAGAAAAGACGGGTCAAAACTAGAAATCTAATGAAAACAATTCTGTTTGTCAATATAAAACTAGATCGACATCTAGCTATATCTTCATGCTCACAATTATTGCATAGTACACTAAAAATATTACATAGCCTGGGTTATGTGAGCCTGGAATTATGCTGACAATAGATTCTGCATTATTATCTTCCTCCCCAAACTCAATTTAATTCCTGTTGTAATCACCCAGAAATAACTCCAATAAATGTGTCTGATGTAATTCCCCAGGAAGAAACATAAGATCTCTTTTTCAAAGAACGAGAAGCTTGAACTTGAGCAATCTTATCTTTCCAATTTCATCTTTACCTTTATATGGCTTTAAAATTATAGCATGGTAATTTGTGTATACTTAGAAAAGGTATTTCTATTACATCAACTCTAGCTGATGCTTATCAGTTTCAAATAATACAACCCCTTTTCCTCTAGTTGCAGTGAGAGCTATTCCTTAGCTTCCCACGGCTTCCCTCCCACACATTTTGTTGTGATGTTACTGGTCTATTTCTCTCTTCTCTCTATGTTCAATTATCTAACACTTTGCCTTATGCTGTAACTATTCTTTTATTTTTGAGAGAGAGAGAATTTTGCTATAGGGTGCATGCACTCTCTGGAGAGACTGAAAGAAAGTGAGAAATCACCTGCCATGAGTGGGTAGCCATGTCACTATCCCTTCTCCTCTATTCTCCTCTTAGGATTTTGGGCACACACACACACGTGCCCAGCATGAGTTTTAAGCCATTGGGTCCAGGACTTGAACCATGGTCGACTACATGTGAGTCCAGCAACAACATAATCATTTATGCCATCTGCTGGTCTCTGGAACTACTCTTATTCTATTAGGTGAGAATTTTTGTGATTATGTTTGTTTCCACAATGACCTCTTTGAACACATCAAAGGTATATTTCTAAAATATGACTTATCTACTATTCCCACAGATAATTTTAAAAATAGGTTATCTTGATTTTTTTAAAAAACACAAAAGTGATGCCACTAACTCAGCACTATCACCCTTTCCAGTCCAGATATTCAGCTGAGAATTGAAAATGTTTGGTCAAAAATGATGCCACAAAAATCCTAGCTACAGTGGCACAGGTAGTATGGCACTGCTGCATAATGCTGGAGCCACACAGGAGGCCTGAGTTTGGGTCCCAGATCGATCTGAACATGGTGGGTGTGCCCCTATCAGCCTGTGATTCTGGCTGGCTAAGAGGCTGAGGGGGAAGATCACAGTGTGGCAAGAGCCAGTGAAGGGTCTCTGTCTCTCTGTCTATGTCTCTCTTTCTGGAGAAAAAAATATTTTTAAAATGATACATTTTCACAGCAAAAAAAAAAAAAATTGTAACTGAGTATGTGATCTTTAATTTGCCCTATCTCAAATGGAAATGAAAGATAGTTAAGAAGTCAGAAATGTTACTGGTTGCCAAGCTGTTATGCAGTTCTCAATCTGTGCTAGGATATTTTAAAAATATAAAATGTCTTTACATCCTTTAAAAAGTAAAACAGCAAAAATGAAATGAAATGAATTGCTGCAATTCAGTGTGAGTCAATTCAGGCAGCTGCTGTACTAACGAGGTTGGAGAAATCTTCCAATTCTGCTACGTTTTCAGCCTCATCCTTTACAATAATTGAACACTAATTCAAGTGAAGGAGGCAGAGGGCCAAGATAGATCTCATAAAGCTAACACTCTCCGGCATGCATTCCTTCTGGCAGCTGCTTCCTCATGGAAACCCTGAAATACACAATCGCCTTCACAGTGAAGTAAACTGGGTCAAATCTATCTATCAACCAGAAGATGCCACAATTAATCCTTTGGTGTTACATGAAGCAAGAATACCAATAACATAAGACAACATGCCTTAATTATTAATTGTTTTTTCTCATGTTATATCTAAAAAGTATTTCAATTCATGGCCAAGATTGAGGATTATAATCCAAGGTATGTTTATCTTTAAACAATATGGAAATGTGTTCATCTGTAACTGCTTAAAAAGAGTGTGTCCTCAGGATATCTAAAGTTTCAGGACTCTGAAACAATATTAAACAGACCCACATACAATGTTCTATTTGAAAAAAAAATGTCACAGGTTACAATCAAATAAAATATTAGACTGAAATAAATAAATTATTTATAGGAGTTAAAGAAATTGTTCAAGACATAAAAATAACTTGATTGGGACCAGCAGTTGGTGTATTGGCTATATCACTGGACTCCCATGTAGTCAACCACGGTTTGAGTCCCTGACCTGGTAGCTTAAACTCATACCAGGCATATGTGCATGCAGGCGCAAGATCCCGAGAGGAGAATGGAGGAGAAGGGATTGAGGCGTGGCCATCCCCCTGGGGGGGTGTGTGCGTGATTTCTCACTTTCTGTCTCTCTGTCTTTCTGGAGAGCACACACGCCTTATAGCAAAAACCTCTCCAAAAATAGATAGATAGATAGATAGATAGATAGATAGATAGATAGATAGACAGACAGACAGACAGATAGATAAAAACCTGATTATCCAAACATCTGAATGAAATAGTTACCTACAGTCCAGGAAAAAAAATCTGAGGCCAGCAGATGGCATGGCAGTTATGTCACTGGACTCTCACATGGCCAAGCAATTCCTGTCACAGCCCTGGTGGTTTCAAAATTACACTGGGTGTGTGCATGTGTGTGCCAAAAATCCTGGGAGAAGTATGGAGGAAAGGATTGAAGCATGGCCATCCCTCCTGGTGGGCAGGTAGGGGGACATCTTTCACTTTCCCTCTCACTGCATCTGTCTCTCTCTCCAGTGAGAGCATGAACCCTAAGGCAAAACCCTCTAAAAGAATATCTGATTTATGGACATACATGATAACATAAATTTATAATCCCATCAATCAACCTGGCAGAAACCTGGTGGATTTTGTCACTTGCTTATTTTAGAGTTCTTGTTTTCTAATGACCTGCAGCCAACTTGCTGGCTATGCCACCCTGATCCAGAATAAAGAGAGATCTCAAACAAGAAGCCCTGCCAGCCCAGCTGAGGTAGGGCATGCACACTGACACTAGTACTCAGCAGGGTGGGGCCACAGGGGAGACCTGGGTTCAGTTCCTGTCCACTCGAAAAGCTGGATATGGAGGTGCCCCTTTAGCTCAGCTACACAGGAGGCTGAGGCAAGAAGACCAAGACTTAGTAAGATCCTGTATTTTTTTTTTATAAAAAGAAGAAGTCTGATTGGAGGATTACATAAAGACTTAGGAAGATCTTGTATTTATAAAAAATAGAAGTCTAATTAGAAGATTACATAAACTTGGCCTCATCTCTCTGGGTTGTCTATTCATGTGAAACCTACAGAAAGTGCATACATATCTGTCAGCCTTTCATATTATGTTTCTCACCCTAAAATTTAATCTTCATAGTTCAATCCTGATCACAGCCAGAAAAACTCACACCTATTTTTGAAATTCTACCATTGTGGATCGCTTGTTCTGAGTCTTAGCATCCAATCCATACTGCTTGGTGCGCTGTTCAAACACGCCGTCAAGGTTAGCACTGCCATGGGGGCGTTTGATTTCCTTAAGGAATTCTGATTCTGGATAGCCTCACCTCACCTCTGCCCTCATCCACCAGAATCCATTATTTGTTCTCACACTTCCTGCCTTCTCAAAGTCTCTCCAAGATGTCCTATTACCATCCGCAGAACATCGAGACCCTGTGATCGAGTCTTGACAAGCTTCATCTCATTAGTGCCTTTTTTAATCATCAAGGGTGACAACCCATGATAAATTATGTCAAAACACAGGATTGTAAATGAGGAGAGGGAAAGTGGAGAGAAAAGTAATGTACTCTGAGAATAGATATGTTTCTTTATCTCATTTTAAAATGAAAAAGAAAGACAAATTGGGGGCAGGCAGTACTTGTACTTTGAGCTAATAAGGAGGGGTCTGGGAGGCTTCCCATCTAACTCCCAAAAAGGAATGAAATGGGGGACTAGTCATTTCTCAGTTCTGTTTCTTTACTTCTTTTATCTATCAAGGAATAGATCATTTGTCTGAAACCAAGAGGGGAAAAATGTAACAAAGAAAAGTTTGGCATCTCAAAGTAGGAGCTCTTGGTGAGTTCCTGGGCAGGAACACACTGACTTCCAGATGAGCTCCCAGGAGTGGAAGCAGAGACAGAGACAGCTGGAAGGGGAGAGATGGGGAGGACTGCTGCAAAAATCATTAGAGCCCGGCACAAAGTAGAATGGCCACAAGGAACTGTTCCCCCAGGCCCTTCCCATCCTAAAGGAGTCACTTAAGGACCCAGAGTCTAGATCCTTGGCCCCAGTTCCAACCACACTGTAGGTAAGATCTTCGTCCCCCGGTCACACTCCCTCCACTCTCTGCTAAGAAGAGTGAATGTATCCTAAGACTAGGAGGCTGCAGGAAGACCAGGCTGTCAGGGAGGACAGGGTGGGAATTCCCAGAGCTCCCAGTCTTAGGTGCTCCCAGAGCTCCTACACTATCCTGGGTTCAGTATTTGTTTCCTCACCACACTGGGGTGACCTCAATAAACACACATAAATAAGAATTTTCAGTGACTAGTTAAAAAAATAATCAAAGGACCAACAGGTAGCGTAGTGGCTAGAGTGCTGGACTCCCACATGGTTGACCACAGTTTGAGTCCCAAACCTGGCAGCTAGAAACTCATGCTGAGAGTGTGTGTGTGTGTGTGTGTGTGTGTGTGTGTGTGTGTGTGCCCAAAATCCTTAGAGGAGAATGAAGGAGAAGGCATTGCAGTTGTGTGCATGTGTGTGCCAAAAATCCTGGGAGAAGTATGGAGGAAAGGATTGAAGCATGGCCATCCCTCCTGGTGGGCAGGTAGGGGGACATCTTTCACTTTCCCTCTCACTGCATCTGTCTCTCTCTCCAGTGAGAGCATGAACCCTAAGGCAAAACCCTCTAAAAGAATATCTGATTTATGGACATACATGATAACATAAATTTATAATCCCATCAATCAACCTGGCAGAAACCTGGTGGATTTTGTCACTTGCTTATTTTAGAGTTCTTGTTTTCTAATGACCTGCAGCCAACTTGCTGGCTATGCCACCCTGATCCAGAATAAAGAGAGATCTCAAACAAGAAGCCCTGCCAGCCCAGCTGAGGTAGGGCATGCACACTGACACTAGTACTCAGCAGGGTGGGGCCACAGGGGAGACCTGGGTTCAGTTCCTGTCCACTCGAAAAGCTGGATATGGAGGTGCCCCTTTAGCTCAGCTACACAGGAGGCTGAGGCAAGAAGACCAAGACTTAGTAAGATCCTGTATTTTTTTTTTATAAAAAGAAGAAGTCTGATTGGAGGATTACATAAAGACTTAGGAAGATCTTGTATTTATAAAAAATAGAAGTCTAATTAGAAGATTACATAAACTTGGCCTCATCTCTCTGGGTTGTCTATTCATGTGAAACCTACAGAAAGTGCATACATATCTGTCAGCCTTTCATATTATGTTTCTCACCCTAAAATTTAATCTTCATAGTTCAATCCTGATCACAGCCAGAAAAACTCACACCTATTTTTGAAATTCTACCATTGTGGATCGCTTGTTCTGAGTCTTAGCATCCAATCCATACTGCTTGGTGCGCTGTTCAAACACGCCGTCAAGGTTAGCACTGCCATGGGGGCGTTTGATTTCCTTAAGGAATTCTGATTCTGGATAGCCTCACCTCACCTCTGCCCTCATCCACCAGAATCCATTATTTGTTCTCACACTTCCTGCCTTCTCAAAGTCTCTCCAAGATGTCCTATTACCATCCGCAGAACATCGAGACCCTGTGATCGAGTCTTGACAAGCTTCATCTCATTAGTGCCTTTTTTAATCATCAAGGGTGACAACCCATGATAAATTATGTCAAAACACAGGATTGTAAATGAGGAGAGGGAAAGTGGAGAGAAAAGTAATGTACTCTGAGAATAGATATGTTTCTTTATCTCATTTTAAAATGAAAAAGAAAGACAAATTGGGGGCAGGCAGTACTTGTACTTTGAGCTAATAAGGAGGGGTCTGGGAGGCTTCCCATCTAACTCCCAAAAAGGAATGAAATGGGGGACTAGTCATTTCTCAGTTCTGTTTCTTTACTTCTTTTATCTATCAAGGAATAGATCATTTGTCTGAAACCAAGAGGGGAAAAATGTAACAAAGAAAAGTTTGGCATCTCAAAGTAGGAGCTCTTGGTGAGTTCCTGGGCAGGAACACACTGACTTCCAGATGAGCTCCCAGGAGTGGAAGCAGAGACAGAGACAGCTGGAAGGGGAGAGATGGGGAGGACTGCTGCAAAAATCATTAGAGCCCGGCACAAAGTAGAATGGCCACAAGGAACTGTTCCCCCAGGCCCTTCCCATCCTAAAGGAGTCACTTAAGGACCCAGAGTCTAGATCCTTGGCCCCAGTTCCAACCACACTGTAGGTAAGATCTTCGTCCCCCGGTCACACTCCCTCCACTCTCTGCTAAGAAGAGTGAATGTATCCTAAGACTAGGAGGCTGCAGGAAGACCAGGCTGTCAGGGAGGACAGGGTGGGAATTCCCAGAGCTCCCAGTCTTAGGTGCTCCCAGAGCTCCTACACTATCCTGGGTTCAGTATTTGTTTCCTCACCACACTGGGGTGACCTCAATAAACACACATAAATAAGAATTTTCAGTGACTAGTTAAAAAAATAATCAAAGGACCAACAGGTAGCGTAGTGGCTAGAGTGCTGGACTCCCACATGGTTGACCACAGTTTGAGTCCCAAACCTGGCAGCTAGAAACTCATGCTGAGAGTGTGTGTGTGTGTGTGTGTGTGTGTGTGTGTGTGTGTGTCCCCAAAATCCTTAGAGAGAATGAAGGAGAAGGCATTGCAGTGTGGCCATTCTCCATGGGCGGGTTATTTCTCACTTTCAGTCTCTCTGTCTCCCCAGTGAGCACAAACACCCTATAGCGAAGAAAAAAAAAAAAAAAGTCAAGGACTCATTTGATGTATGCAGTGGATCTTTAGCTTTATCAGGCAGTCATGTAAAACTGGGCTCATTTTTACAAATCTCCTCTGACAAGAAACGGAACTGAAACATGAATTGACGATGGGTCTGGTTCTCATTGCCTCTAATTTAACTCAGAAATATCTGACTTAAATGCTGAGGCCTCAAAGACGTCTAGGGAAAAATGTTTGGACTTGTTCTCTTCCCCCCAAAGTATTTCACTAGTCAAAATATCAGGTTTAATCGGGACTAGAGAACTGAAAAAAAAAAAAATCATGCAATGTATTTCCCCTTCAACTCTGACAAATTCTATAGCTTCATTAGATTCTAATTCATACTTTAGTCAATAATTAAAACTGAGGTGACAAGAGTGTCAATGTTATCATTTTAGAAACCTTATTTTACTGCGAATTTTAAATTATTTTGGCAAATCAAAGCTTCTGAAACTTATCAAAACATGTCCAGTCTCCTCCATCTGGAAACGGAAACCTCTCTTAACCCTGCTTACTTCCTTTCCTGCCTTCTTCCCTTCAGAGTTAAGCTTCTTTCAAGGCATCTACATTGTTTCCTTTCTATTCACTTTTCAGCCTATGGTACCTTGGTGTCTTTGCTACCACTCCATCACAATCACCAAATCCTAGCCTTACCCAATCAGAGACTCTGAACCATTGGGCACATTTTCCACTTGCTCCTTGGAATTCTCCCTTTTCTCCTGCGGCTCCACCCACAGTGGCTCTCATCACCCTCCAGTGTTCTCTTCGCACTCCACGGACCACACCATCGGGATGCTTATTAGAGACAACTCTCCTGCCCTCTCTGGTCCTCAGAGGTCCATCTTTAGCTGTTGCCATTTTCATTTGTACACATTGATACTGATGAATTTAAATGAATTCACAGTCTCCACTACGGTCCAAGCTTTTCTTCCTTCTCATCCTCTTCCCACCTCTTCCTACCTTTATGCTCCTGGGACACACCTTCTAAACATGAATCAACAGTTCGCATAATATAAATACGCAATACATACAGACTGATGAATGAAAGATGTCCATGCAACATGTTTGTAAGAGGATGCTCTTAACTCAGAACTGGGATCAGGTTTAATTAGAAAAAGAGTATTAAAAATAAAAAAATAAAATAATGCATTTAATCTTCAACTCTGACAAATTCTGTAACTATACTAGATTAGTTTTTTTTTTTTTTTCTTCCTAAGGTTTTTGCCATAGGGAGTGTTCACTTGCTGGAGAGAGAGACAACAAGAAGGAAAGTAAGAAATCACCCCCTAAGTGAGACAGCTATGCCACAATCCTTTCTCATTCATTTTCCTCCTAAGAATTTGGGCATGCTTGCACACATGTCTGTCCTGATTTTCATGCTACCAGGTCTGGGACTCCAACTGCAGTTAGCCACGTGGGAGTCTAGTGCCATAACTACTACACCACCTGCTGGCTCCACTAGATTAGAATTTATATCTCATTTTAATAATTAAAATTGAGGTGACAGATTGACATTAATTGTTATTGAAACTATTGACACAGGACTCTAGGTAAGGAGGACAAGATATCTGGGTTATAATCAGTCTTCCAAATGCAAGGTCTCATGGCTACCCTGCGAAGTCAGTATCATCACTCTTAACCTCTTTTTAACCTCTGTAGACAGGGATGAGTGAATGTCCAAACACAGGTCTTTCTGATTCTGCAATCTATGATGTCTTCTGGACTTCATTACCCCACAAAAACGGGAGGGGAGGAAAACCAATCTTTCTCTCCTACTTTGATAAAGGATACCCTACAGCTTGTCACCTAACGGACTCTACTACATCAATGGTGTAGGGTGACACCTGTTGGGCCTGGTATTATCCAGCCAAAGCATTATGGTGCCAGGAAGGAGATACTCACACAGCAGAAGGAAATGCCATGTAGGACTGTGGGCTTGGAGTGGCCTGCAGGAGAAAGAGAAGGTAGTTCTATCATAGCAGTGTCTGTGTGACCTGAGGACAGGGCAAGTCAGCTATGCCCAGAGGAAGACATCACCTATAAGGTGCTAGACAATGACTCCTTGGGGATTCCTAGGTACAGCCACAGAAGGGCTTTTTGGGGAGCCTAGAGCACACATGAATTGGAAGCATAAGTGAGAAAAAGAATGTCACACAAAGTTTTGCCACAGAAAATGATTCCTAAAGAGGTCATGAAATGTATATGATTAAAAACATCAATATAATTTTCTTGCTTTATTGAAATAAATAAATCATGTTTTAGAATGTAGTGACTCTTCCCTTTTCAGCTAAAACATTTAATTTTGTAACTCCACTTTTCCAGTACGGTGAGAGGAAATGCATCTGAAAAGCTATTAAGATTTTATCAAATGTTATCAATTCACAACACAGAAGTATGTCACATATGTGAGTGAGAAGGATAACTGGAAATAATTACAAATAGATTTTTGCTCACAGCAAAGCCACAACAGGGCTCTCTTAATAAATAGACTCCGTTTACTGTAAAGTTGAATAAGTGAAAAGGATTAATTCATGGTCTGAAAACACAGCCCAGCAGTGCTCAAGGGACAGTATCTCCGCAGACATCTGGAGAAGCCACTGATTAATTAATAGATTAATTATTCAGACAGCTGTACTCTTAGGAGAGAATTTAATTGTTTGGATTAATAACCCTACTAATTAATCCTAAAAATCATCAACCTTACAGTTGAGAAAATGCTGATTTTCTAAAGAATGAGCTGTATGATAAATATCCTTCCAAAGCACTCCTCGGCCAGCTAGACAACAGCTCCCAGGGCGCCCTGCTCCATCCTGAATCCAGGTGACTTCTCAGCTGGGTCTTAAGTCTTCCTGTTCCTGTGGCCCACACCCCCATCAGCGTGTAGCTTCATAAATGCTCATGACACGAAGGGGAAACTTCTCAATTGGCAATTTTCTGGACCTTGAATCATGTGCTGCCAAAAAGGACACTATAAAACCAAGGCTTTGAATAAATTTAAAGAAAAATCACCATCAGCCAGTATAAGCGGTCCATAGGGCACTCTTTGAAATGAAATAAAAGCAGGTGTGGACCCTTCTTCCATGGCAACCCCCCTCCGATCTGAAGCATAGACACAAATATTAGTAAATGGGCACCTATGTCAAGTAAGCGCAAAAAGAATAAAGTTAAAGTAAGTATTTATGGTATGTCAATATAATAAATCTAAATGATGTTTATAAATCATCCTTGCAACTTTACAAAGTTTTGGGTTACAGACATCTGGAGAAGTCATGAGAGAAACATCAATAATTGGGGAAAGAGAAACAATAGAGAACAATAGAGTAATTGATAACCCATTATTGTATTACAATCTGTAAAATTATGTTCATAGAGCAAATGATATCCCATTTTCTCTGGAAGATAAAATTTTCAAGAGTGAACATAAATATCCAATAATCATTCACATACACATACAAACCAAAATTTGGACCAGTAGAGAAATTATGGCCATAAGTACAGACTAGTCATTTTATAAATATGTAACCCAAAAATATCCTTCTTACACAATTTTAAAAGCTCATACTAAATTAAAACTTTGAGAATACTCTATAAGAAAAGTTATGGTACACAATGTACCAAGTGAAAGAAGCAGTCCTAGGCCAATACATCCTTCTACGCTACGACATACTGCTTGCTAAAAGTTAGAAAAGTCATTAGAAAAACATCTACAGAGAAGAAAAAAATATATATCATCCTGGCAAAAAGAGAAAAGTTTAATGAAGAGAAAATAAATACTAACATTAAAAAATAACCAAGCTTTCTAGGCAATCTTTAATTCCTTTTATACCTTGAGTATCTAACCTAACTGGGAACTTGGCAAATATACAAGGAATTTACAGCTAATCCTATAACATAAACAGAATGCACCTTAAACATATTCTACGTGGATATCTCTGGCCAGCACAATTTATGCTGCTGAAGTCTAGACCGAATCCACCTGTGTCTTAATATTAAAATCATTTAAAAATAATACTGAGCTGTATAGATGAAGATAGTTCAAAAAGTTCCTGGCAAATAAAATTAAGCTATGAGTTTATTTTGGTGTAAAACATTTTGAAATCCATGCATAATTTTCTTTTTATAATATATAGTTCCATGTACTTTTTAAAGAACTCTCATGGGGCACTTGTTATCACTTTTCAGAAAAGAAAACAGAAGCATAAGGAATATGGTTATCTTGCTTTCTAATTAAAATCTAGTAGTTTAGCCCCTACTAAATACAGGGTGGGACAGGAGGACTCAAACCGCAGGTGACTACGTGGGAGTCCAGTGACGTAACCATCACACCATCTGCTGGTCCCTTCACTCAGCTTTTCATCAGCAGCTTTAGTCAACTATATCATTTCCCATTTGGGTTTGAGAGAAGGAATTATTGTGTTGAAGAAATGTCCTGTTCAGGACTGTTACATGTTAAAGTGCACATGTCACCAACATCTGAGGAAAGCACACACAAGACCTTAACACGACTCTGAAGTTATTCCATTTTCTATGAGGCTTCAGAGGGTGCTTCTAGCTCTTGAACTACCTGAAGGTCAGTAGGCTAGATTCCAGTTTTTCTGAGAGTTCAGAGAGCTGTTTGCTGGTGGTAATTTCTGATGAACCAATTGTTAGTGAAGCGTGTTTACCGTTACCTTTCCCCAGAGACAGCTGTAGTTTGGAGGGCTCTGAACTTCCCCCTGCTCCACCCTTCTGCCTCATGTCTTTCTCTTTCTGATACTAAAATGAACCCGCCATCATAAAAACTCTACTAAATCTGTTTAGTAATATACCTTAAAGTGGAAACAGCTATTTACCAATGCCTGCTTTTGTATCATAATGGATTAGATGAGAACTTGTAAAACAAACTCAGACTCAATTATCTCCGCTGCTCAGAACTCAGCATAATTAAAATCAGTGGCATTATCCGTAAACTTCGTTATAGTCTCGTTCTACCTCCAGGTTCAATGCCACCGAAACCTTTTACATGAGCTGTTAATAAAAAGGAACAGAAACTGTTGCCTTCTCCTCTTTCTGTTCTTCCTTAACCTCAGCTCCAGTCTTAACAAGCAAAGAAAGGAGCAAAAGATGACCCAGGGAAAGGGGAAAAGAAGTTTGAAATGCTCTGATAATTTACAAATGGTTTAATTAAAGCTAGGAAATGGAAGTGCCCGTTGTTGCACTGTACTCTTTTGCTCTCGTCGCTTTTATTTTACTTTGATGGGAGTGAGTTTTCAAAGACTACATAGATGCCTACAATAGCTGTGTTCCATTACCCTTTAGACATGGAGAAGAAACGTAAGTGCAAGAGATGATTGTGGAGAAGAGACACAAAGGAGTCAAATGTTGGTGCGTGCTTTTGTGGTTTTAATTCGTTTGAAACCTGTGTTCAAGTTATATCAGTCTCTGCAAAACTTCCAAATGCAGACAGCCTGAAAAGAATTGTATTCAGCCAACTGTAAATGACTAACACCTAACACTTCTACACAGAGCTTCAACATTGATTATTATTTTAAATACATTTGCTGTTAGAATATACCAGCTTTGGGACAGAATGTGGAGTAATGGTTACATTGCTGGACTCCCAAGTAGTCGACCGTGGTTCAGGTCCCAGACCCATTGCTGGATTCGCACATGGTCAATTGTTGTTTGAGTCCTGGACCTGGTGGCTTGAAACTCATGCCAGGTGTGTGTGCATGTGTGTCCAAAATCCTAAGAGGAGAATGGAGGAGAAGAGATTGTGGCATGGCCATCCCCCCCTAGGGGGTGATTTCTCACTTTCTGTCTCTCTGGTGAGTGCACACACCCTGTAATAAAATTCTCCCTAAAAAAAATTAATAATAAAAAGGAATATACTAACTTTATTGACCAGAAAAGTCATCATGCATTTTGTATAGAAAATAAAAAAAAAAACAGAATAAAAATACACCATGACTTTTCCAATAACCCAATACATATATAGGCTCAATGAAATTGGCAAATTTTTGTATAGCAGACTTTTCTCAATCCCTCAATACAAAGTAGGTTCCCCAAAACAATAATAAAAAGGAATATACTAACTTTATTGACCAGAAAAGTCATCATGCATTTTGTATAGAAAATAAAAAAAAAAACAGAATAAAAATACACCATGACTTTTCCAATAACCCAATACATATATAGGCTCAATGAAATTGGCAAATTTTTGTATAGCAGACTTTTCTCAATCCCTCAATACAAAGTAGGTTCCCCCATCACTCCTCATCCTCCCCTTCTCCTTTTGCTTCAGCATATTGATCACATGTTTATTTCAATACTGGTCTGTCATCATTCTCTTCATTAGACTGTCAGCTCTGTTAGGATACAAAACCAGTTCTGATTTGTTTGTTACTATAAATCCAGGTTTTTTCCCAGTGCATGATACCAAGTAGACTCTCAATGTTCAATAAAATGAATGAATGAATGAGCAAATGCCCAGTACCAGCCACTAACTTCTGGTGACCCTAAGTCACTCCCTTTTACCACACATTCCTCTGTCTGCCACTTGAACCATACACGACATACACAACAACCTTATTTACCTCTGCAATATGCAAGGACTCTACCACATAGTTAAACAAACAAACAGACAAACAAATCAAAGCCCAGACGACATGATACTGAAGGTCTTTTCTAGCTCCAGGCATCTCTAATCTACCTCTGTTTAAGGGAGCTTCAAGACCAACCACAGATGGATGTTCTGGATCCTGAATACTATCAGGTTGTCAGGAAGTTTATGACATATTTTTCTATGTAAAAATAATAACACAGTTTTCAGGCTTCTATGAACCCATACCCCATGCCACATACCACGCTGGGCACTTTACATGTGCTCTTTCACTTATTCAAGTGACTTTTCAATATGGACATTACCATCTCTGTTTCACAGGTGAGTAGACTGACGCACAGAAAATGTATGCATCTTGCCCAAGGCGGGATAGCTCATGGGTTCACTGTCATCCCCACCATCTATTGGATCATTGGGAAAGTCGTGACACATTTTTGCATAGAAAAACATAGGAAAATAAGTCATGATTTCCCTATGACCTAATAGCTTCTGGGTATTCACATGAGCTCAGGCCTCTAGGAGATTAATCTATTGGAGAAAAAAGAATAAGAGAGACACCTCTGTTTGCTCTGTTCCTAGTGAGAAGGACACGGATCTGAGCCTTGGACCTGACTGAGGGTTAGGACTTTACACACAAGAGAAAAGGGAAGGCAGATATCAAGAGACCCCAAGTGTTTGGGGACTTGGTTATGGGCATGGAGAATTGGGTCAAAGCAGCATGAGAAAGAGCTGTAGAAGTAGAAATAAGAAAGTAGATTGAGTAGAGCTTTAAATATCAGGAGTTCTTTTTCTTTTTTTTTTTTTTTTTTTGAAGATTTTTTCTAAATGATAAAAATGGAACCAATAACACACAAAGAGAACCAGTTTAGGTAAGGAATGAAATACCTCATATTCTTGAGACAAAAAAAAAGAGATAAAAGGAAAGTTATAATTACCTCCATGTCCCTTTCCTTTTCTTTTTTTTTTTTTTTTTTGGGAGATTTTTGCTATAGGGCACAAGCACCTGCCAGAAAGACAGAGAGAAACAGAGACAGAAAGTGAGAAAACACCCTTCCAGGAGGGATGGCCATGCCACAATCCCTTCTCCTCCATTCTCCTCTCAGGATCTTGGGCACGCATGTACATGTGCCCGGCGTGAGTTTAAGCCACCAGGTTCAGGACTCAAACCACAGTTGACTACATGGGAGTCCAGCAACATAGCCATTATGCCAACTGCTGGTCCTCAGGAGTTGATTTTTTAAATCATCAGGAACACTCCCCTGTTTGGGGATGTGCTAGAACCTTAACTCACTTTTCCCCCTCAGGCATTTGAACACCTGAGACCATGGCAGCCCATGTCTCTTTTTTAGCATAGACATTAGAGCTGCCTCTTCATTTGTATGATAGGAGAGAAACAATTTCCCTGTAAAAAGAACCAGGTGAAATCTCAAGGGGAAATGGAATAATTCCTATCCGTAAAGGAAGGGCTTTGCTTAGAAAATACCTACATGTCTCCAGGAACATAAGGGCTGAGGCACC
This sequence comes from Tupaia belangeri chinensis, assembly GCF_000334495.1. Taxonomy (NCBI): domain Eukaryota; kingdom Metazoa; phylum Chordata; class Mammalia; order Scandentia; family Tupaiidae; genus Tupaia; species Tupaia belangeri. The sequence continues at coordinate 1,101,801 of NW_006159932.1, forward strand.
CTGAGGTCCGTGGAGAGAACAACTCTCCACTACATTCCAGTACAAACACTGATCTGGCTTTCCAATGCCAGACACTGCTGGGGAGATCCTTCTAGAGACCAAAGAGCTGCCTGCTGAGGAGCCATACCTTGGGGTCCCTCTCGGGGGTGGCTCAGGGAATCTGAGCTCATGCTCCTGGAGCGGGTGCTGCCTCGGGGTTGGAGGAGCCCTATAAACGTCAACTTTACATACTTGTCATGATTAAGCCATTTTCCAAAAATGGAATAGCAATCCTTACATCCTTAATCAAAGCACAGTAAGTCAAATTAGTGGAAATCTCCTATTTCTATGTTATTAAATATCCTCATTTCACTGGAGAACTTAGCAGCCAATCCTGATATATAAATAAAGTGAAGCTGTGCTAAAATGTCATCTTTTAGCATATCATACAAGCTATAAAATGTAAGCTGGTTACAAAGAAATGTTCAAAACTATCCAGTCACCTACTCTGGGAGGTTAAGTAGGCCTACTACTCAACTGTCTTCCTGGGAAATAAGTGGAAAGAAAGATGACTATGACACCAAGCAGTGGCTGAGCCCTCCTGTGTGGGTGGGACTCTTCAATTCTGCACTTAGTGAGCTCTAACTGTGCAGGGCCCTATGCAAGGCCCAGAGGATATGAGGTCAGCCAGGGACCTCACTGACTGAAGGAACTGATATTCTACTGGAGTTACACCTTAGAGACACATCCGATAGTATTTCTCACAGTTCATATGTGGAGACAGGTATGGGCCTTTTAGGACATAAATACAATCTCTCTTTCCTAGAAAAACCCAGCATAATATTTAGGATCATTAAACCACCATGATTCTGGCTCTCACTTCAGATAAACAGGATAAATAAATCCTCCCTTCTTTGCATTTCTAATTTAGGAAAGCCTTTATACACTCTCTAAGAGTAAGTGAATTTCATATTTGCATCTTATTCAAAATGTGCTGGCATTTTGCTAGGTTTTTAACTGTAATTTGGCAGCCCTGAACTGTCTGTTTAGAGATAGAAAGCAGTATCTGCTCAGACTTTCTAATTCTGAGCTCTATACACATGCATATGTATGCACATATTTAAAATATCTGTGATGAATACATTATTGCTGGGATTAGGAAGGGATAGAAATGAGAGACATGCTGGGTAAGTACCCAGTAATATTACTAGGCCTCATTTATTGAGTGCTGACGGTGTATTAGGCACTCATACTTATATCGGATATCATTCTCAGAGCACTGATAATAATTGCTAACATTAGTGAGCATTTCCATGTGCCGAGCTTTACTCTAAGAACTTCTTTTTAGAGTTTTTTTTTTTTTTTTTTTGCCTTAGGGCATGTATGCTCATCAGAGTTAGAAAGAGAGAGAGAGCAGATACAGTGAGAAAGTAAGAAATCATCCCCTGGGGGGATGACCACGCCATAATCCCATCTCCTTCACTCTCCTCCCAGGATTTTGGCCACACATGTACACATACCCACTGTGATTTTCAAGCCACCAAATCCAGGGCTTGAACCACTGCTGGCCATGTGGGAGTCCAGCAATATAACCACTATGCCATCTGCTAGCCCATTGTAAGTACTTTTATATATGTCAGCTTGCTTAGTGTTGTCATGGCCTTAGGTTAGGTGGAACTTGGATTCATGTCCATGAAATTGGGCACCAAAGTCTAGACGTTTAATTGCTACTCTATACTGCCTTTCTAAGAAGTGTTATTCTTACCCTCATGAACAGTGAAGGACCCTGTGGCGTAGGCTCACCCAGCCAGCTAATGGCAAATGTGGTCTTTGTTCCCACATGGTATGGCTCAAGTTCCTTCCCTTTAAATCTATTTCCCAAGAGTTATGCCATATTTGTTACTGGTGTGTATATATATATATATATATATATATATATATATATATATAA
>NW_006159932.1:1105414-1121828 GCF_000334495.1 Tupaia belangeri chinensis
ATATACATACATATATATATATATATATGACAAACTTGGTGTACAAGAAGTGAGGGTGGAGGAAAAAGTAGGAAACTTGGTTGAAGTTCAAAACCAGTAGAAATGGAGACCTTCCCATGTGAGTTCGCCTTGCATAGGGTCATGTTTTATTGCTGTGACACCTTCCAGCTCCTGTTATTGTAAAATGGAGGAGGGGAGCTAACTTCCAGGAACTTAAAGAACAAAAGAAGTATTTGCTCTATGGACCAGGAAACTATGCCAGCACTGGAAGAGAGAGCCTAGCCGAGGAAAAGTTCTACCAAGTCTTGAAAATGCTGCAGGAAAAAAACAACTATGGTAAATTCAGAGGCCAGAAAGCACATCTCTGTTGGTTTATTAATACAGGATTAAAAGAGTGGGTGATCTTCTAACTGCATTTACTCATTTTATAAAATATTAGGGTTATATTAGATGATGTTCTTCTAGAACAGCGTTCTTCAAGAGTCATTACACGTATTATTAGCAGGAATTAGAATTGTTTTAGGTTTCAGGAATACGGTGATGAAAAAGACATAGTCCTTATCCTCTTGGAGTTTACAACTAAACACATAAATAAATAAATACTCTGCAACCCAATAACAGGAGAATAACGCTTGTCTTGTAGGTATTCTCATTACAATCAGCTTTGCAAGAAAGCAGCTAGTTTTAAAAGCTTTAAATAACATATCATGCTGTAAATGAGGAGCAATTGAATTAGTGCTAATATAACTTACATACTAATAATTATTTATCGGTTCCCATAATTCTGATAACATATCACAGTAAGAGAAAGGCAAGGGACAAAAAAAAAGGAAAAATGCTAATGTATTTCTTCACTTAACATTTCTTTCATTAATTAGCCTGTATTTTATTTTTGTTGCTGTAGGCTCTTTCCTGCCCTCTGGGTATGTTGAGATTTATATTTGTGTCACTTGTATCTTTCAATTATTTATAATGTAAATTATAATAGCTTATACTTTAATCCTCATGATTACCACAGAGTATGAAGGAAATGATGATTAAAAGCACAATGTAGACTTATTTAAAGAAAGATCATGATAATGTTAATTAGTTTAAATGTGGAGTTCAGGTAGAAATATTTGAGCCTCTCCCTTCCACAATTTATCTGTAAACATTCATACAGTCATTTAACATCAACATTAATACAGAGATTTCCTCTAGGGTTGCCCCCACTCTGTGGGAAGCATAGGCATTGTTCTCAATATTAACCTAAGAGTGCAATTTCATAAGACTTGATTTTTTTTAAATGTATGTTCACTAGGATTTCTCCCCAACATTTTTTAAAAAGTAAATTAGTTCTGTTTCCATAGTTTTCCAAATATACGCATCATGACAAATTGGTTTGTGATGATACGAGACCAGGCAGCATGCCCATAATTGAAGACATTTTGCCAACAAGCCTCATTCCTGCCAGGAGAAGCAGGATGGCGCTCAAATATGAGCGTATGATCCTTTTGTAAATATCGAGGCTTTCTGCCCTTTCCAAAGTGATGACTCAAGCCCATATGACTGGCAGATACCTTCATTAATCATGGCGCCATGTGACGGCCATCTTTAAGGACAATTTTTACCTCAGCTCTGAGCTAATACTCCACGTGCCACCCTGTGCTTTAATGTGACCCATTTCTTTTCGCCGAGGCCATGTTGTTTGGAAATGCAACATGCAGGACATTCTACATCACAACCCTTCCCTGTTTGTGGCCCTTCCAACAAGACTTATGTCAACACTGGATTTTCACTTTTCACCAGCTGTTTTTAGCATTCACGATGTACATGTGTGTACACATTTACTCCCTCAAACTGAGATGGCATTAGGACTCAAGAAAATCAAAGTTCTTTAGAAACTCATGAAACGTAATTTGTGTGGAAGTAACTAAAGATTCAAAGTAAGGATCCTTTTAAAAATGATAAACAAGTGGCAAGTCCTTAACACTTTATATGGGACTTGTTTCTCCTGCCAACAAGGGAGTAAATTGCTCCTCTTTTGGAACACTTTCTTCAGGCCGTTAGGAGTGATTTCTTATGCTACAGTAGCAATTTGCTCAATGAATTACTAGTGGCCTGAGAGAGTCAGTGCCCCTCCCATACAGGAGCACTTTGGTGCTGTCTCATGAATAGTTCTTGCCCATTATGGAAAGTTAAGAGGCATTGGTGAGCTCCTCAGCTCTTGAAAGTAAAATCTTAATCTCCTTGGTGAGGTTAATGATTGACTCAGACAGAGGCGTACTTTCTGACTTCACGGTCACTGGACAAGGGTCTGTACTGTAACTCCACCCATCTCACCCTTTCCTGCCTCTACACTGATCATATTTACAGTGGCATTTAGAGTTCCTTCTAAGGCATTTTATCTGAAACTGTCCACATTTCGAACTCTCTACTGGTCTCCCTCCCACTCCCTAACAGCTCTTCCTGCTAGGTACCATGGCATTCTCTGGATTCTTACATCACTAATGATGCTCTGGTTACCCCAGCATGCCTCCCATCTCCCATGAAGTGTTGCTCACCAAGTGGCCAGGGCATGAGTGATCAGAGGAAAAACATAAAGAGTAAATGGGTAGGGGTCGTTTTTAGAAGTCCCCCCATCTTCCAAATACTTCTTAAAAAAAGAAATACTTAAATTTATTAGTAGTAGTATTTTTAAATTTTACCAGAGAGAGAGAGAGAGACAGACAGAGGTGGAAAGTGAGAAAGCAAATCACCAGGTCCAGGACTCAAACCACTGTCAGTCATGAGGGAGCCCAGTGCCTTAATCACCAAACCACCTGCTGACTCCCCAAGTACTTCTAAGAAACTCACACATTTACACATCCTGAAATATTAAGGACCATGCATTTGTTATATCCCTTTTGACCAGCAGCTACTTACGTGCAGTCAACAAAGATTTTTCTCTCATACCTTTTTTTTTTTTTCATTCTGTCACATTTTGGAATATAAATTTTATAGCTGGTATCATATCTGCCAAGGATGATGCACAAGTTACATGTTGCTGGGCACTCACAGAGCTAATCGCATTAGGGCCTGAAACACTTTAGAGAGAAATGCATGTTCTCATGTATTTATTCTAGGAAGGCATATTACACTACCAAAATATGTATTTCATTGCAATGCACCTATTAATTCACCAGAGATATGATACCATGTAGACTCAAGGGAACAAATGCCACCAAAACTACATTGTCCTTGGGCCTCGCTGGCTAATACAGCGTGTAGGCCAGGAATGGGCCAATGCAGTGGTTCTGAGGCCAGAGAAGCCCTGGCTAGACCAGGCCTCCAGAAAAGCAGAGTGGGATGGGTTGGGCCAGCTTCAGGCTAAGTGACCATGTCCCAGGACCCTAGTGCTGTGGTCTTAGACATCTTTTGATACGGGTACGCATAGCAAGGAGTTACAGAAGCTGTGGGTCAAATCACAGAGATTAGGAGGCTAGGCAGTGGCACAATGGTTACACAACTGAAACTACATGGGGAAGGTCCTGGTTCACATCCTGGGACTTTCCTGAGCACACTGGTCATGCACACATGTGCCATGAACTCAGCCTATGGAGATGGTAGGCGGATAGTAGCATGAGGACCCTGACAGGGTGGTTCTCTCCTCTCATTCTTTTTCATGGAAGAAAGTGAGAAAAACACACACACACAAACACACACAGCCAGATCAGAGAACTGCCTTGTCAATATAACGGGAAGTAAAGGCAAAATAGTTCATTGAGAAACAAAAGTAAATCCCTGGTCAAGGACATCTGAATAATGTTTACAAATGTTTCAAGAAAGTGTATGACATGCTGAGAGACCCGACTGTTTAGTGGATTGTGCTTTAGTAAGCATGGAAGTAATATATGTCCCGAAAAAAATGCCCATAATCACACCGATCTGAGGTAATCACTGTGAGTATGCTGACATTGAGCTTTCTAGCTTTTTCCCAGGTGTGTGGACTATACATACTTTTACTAAAATCATGTACTCTAAAGTATTTTAGAGTACTTTAAAAGGTTTTTATACACTTGGCAATATAACCAGCCTATTTATTAGAATATATTTGAGAAGTAAAAAATATTTCTTTGTCAGAAAGAATCAGCTTTTATTCTCTAATAAATTTCTTCAAGGTCAATTGTAAATTGTGAGTGTGTATGTTTACTTATTTTTGGAAAATTCCACATTTTTTTCCCAGGTTTCTGCCATAGGTCACAAGCACTGGCTGGAGAGAAACAGAGAAAAAGTGAGAAGTCACTGCCCCCTGCCCCAGCAGGGATAGCCATGCTGCAATTCCTTCTCTTCCATTCTCCTCTTAGGACTTTGGACACACACATACGCACACCCGATGTGATTTTAAAGCAGTAGCTGTCTGCTACGTGGGAGTCCAGCACATTAGCCACTATGCCAACTGCTCACCCCCAAATTCCACTTCTTTCACATCATTATTAGATGATTCATTCTAGACCAATGAAATCCTTGCATAAAATTTTTATTGCTCTTCAGTTCACCACTCCATGGTACAGAAAGGCAATAGGTTATGAACTAGTTGATGAACAATTTTTCATTTCAGTTTAAGACTGATAGCTCCTGCATAAAAATTCCCTGCAACCTTCTAGATCTATCTTTCAAGTAGTTATACATATAATTTAATATGCTGGTCCAGGCATATTAGATTCAGCTAAATATATGGATTGTGTGTGTCAGCTCTTTCTCATAAATAATAATGTTGTACTTTCTCTTTCAAAACAATTGACTGCCACAATGACAACTGATTGTAGAAAAAAAAGCAAAAAGGGTTTCTTGTGATGGATCCTTAATCGGTTTTAAATAATAAAAATTAGAATGTGGTAAGCTCAAAAGCATACCAATTATATTTCCCTTGTTTAGAATGTAATCCAAATTCTCACATTAATTCCATGCTGTGTGTTTAAATTCTAGTTCACTGAGGCTTACTGATTAGATCAGATACATCTTGTAACATTTCTTTCAATATCTAGCTAACTATGGTATTGGATTTAGCAACAATTCCCTTCAGAGCCCTGATGCAGCATCTGGAGAAACAGCTGCTCAGTTTCATACTGGAGAAATATTCATGTCATAAAATGTCTGTGTCTGAAACTAGATATGGATTTTATACATCCTGTTCTTATTTAACGAAAGGGTATGTTACTTTAAGAAATCATTAAGTATTTTAATGTTTAGTTATAGTTTTGTTTTGCATAACAAGATTTTCTCAGAAGATGATGCCACCCAGCTCCCAACACACTTCTCATGCCTGCAGCAAACGTGTTTTCTAGCACCTGCAAAGATCATGGCTCGGTTGCACACAGTGGCAGGCACGCATTACGAAGTCCCGTGCTCCACACAAACAGGTGCTGCTCTCTGCAGAACACAGGGTCTCTGAACAGTGCGGATCCAACCCAAAGCTTCACTCACAGCTTAGGGCTCTAAGCCTTAGACATCCCAAGAATGTATTTTCATACTTTTTTTTTTTTTTCCTAATTAGAACCATGCACTTGCAATGCAAACTTCAGAGAGGAAAAAGCCAAAATCATTATTAAATTTAGTCAAGGAGGAATACCTAAATCTCCCCTTCCCTGGAGAGCTACAATAGAGATGGCTGCTGGGAAGTCCGTTTCTAGATAACGCTGGATAAATCAGCTCTCCTGAACCCTAGCCCAGCTTCAGGTGTACAACTGACTTGGACTGAGCCTCTTCATGAAAGTATTCATAGAAACTCCACTTACTTGAAAAATATATAGAATCTTAGACATAAAACTGATGTTGGCAAAGACAGCATATAGACAGGACCTCTCCTCACAACCATCTAAAGAGCCTATTACCCTACTTGTGGCCACACTCACCCTTTCCACCCTAAAGTAAAATCCATCCCTTTCTCTGTCTATGTTCTGCCTGTCAGGGCAGACATAACACATAGACTATGTATAGATATGCAAAAGGAGATTTACTAAAGGAACCAGCTCATGCAAATAGGACAGCAAAGATGTCTCACAATAGGCCATCTACAAGCTGGAGCTCCTGAAATTCTGGTACCAGGGATCAATCCAAGTTCTAAGTCCTCAGAAGAAGAAAGCTGATAATGTATTTCATGGTCCAAGACTGATGATCTGAGAACACAGGGAGTCATGGTGTAAATTTTGAAGTCCAAAGGCCAATGGGCCTTGAGTTCTGATGTCCAAGGCAGCAGAAATCTATGTTGTTCTGTCTCTGAAATAGATACATTCATCTTTTGAATTTACTCTCTGGGCCCCTGTGGACTGGATTTTGTCTGCCCACACTGAGGGCAGTTCTCTACCTAGTCTACTCAGACTTGCCCCATTAATCTCTTCTGGAAATGCTCCCAGGGAGATATCCAGAGTAATGCTGTATTAGGTTTCTAGGTATTCATTAGTCCAGTCAAGTTGACACCCCAAACTAATCATCACATTGCTCAAAGTTGAAGTCTTTTTTGCCACCTGCTCTCTGGACACAAACCTTCTTCCCTTCTCTGGAATCAGCTCCAATGACCTACTCATTCACTGTCCTTCCTCTTCAGTCACTGTCTATCGACTCCAGGTCTTGCCACCAGCCTTTAAAACAACTCAACTATACTTTTAAAACAAAACCCTTTACTTTCCTCTTATTCCCCTCCAGCTCTGTGGCTATGCCAGCTTCCTCCCCTTCATAGCCAAATATTGCCTAAGAAGAAGCTGATTAAATAGGCTGTCCTCATTTCCTCACCTCCCACCTCTCCCTGAAAGTTTTACCACCTGTTCTCATTGAAACCATTCTCATTGATTTCTGCCTCACAGGCTCAATCTAAAGGATACTTTCCTGTCCTTATCTTACCTTGACTTTCCACAGCATGTAATGTTAACATTACTGAAAGTCCTTTATCTTGGAAATTGTCTCTCCTTTTGCTCTGGACGACTTCCTTCTCTTAGTTTTGTCCTACTGTCTTGTTCAAAGCCCTTGTTTTTCCATCCATCATGTACGTATTGAGGCTATGGCCACGTCCTACCATTCATCTCTGCATACCATGCCTGAGTCATCATATGCCTTGCTTAAGTCATCATATCCATTCCTGCAGTTTTAATTGGCACAAACCAGACCTCTACACATTTACCTCTAGAATAGCTCCTTCTCTGGAGACGCAGAAATACATACTACTTCCACCCGCACCTCTCACCAATAAGACCTCAAACTCAACATGTCCAACATGGAGTTTATTATCCCCATTGCCTTTAAATGTACTCATTTTCCTGTGCACCATTTATGAAGAAATGGTCCTCATTGATGGAGTTGGCCTTCCAGATATATGTCTTCCCTCCCTCTCCTTCACCCCACATGTATTAACACTCAGGAGCCAGCGAGGGAGAATCAGATCACTTCCCAAGGTGCACAGTTATCGAATCAGACCTACTTCCCTCCTGCAGTTCTGAACCTGGACAGCATGTTTGGAGAAGAGGGGGTCAAAAATAGGAACAACTTTTCTATTTCTTGACTACAGAACAGCAAAAGGTAGACTAAAATATAAAGCCACAGCAGAGCTCTAGCCCCAACACAGCATCTTTTTGTGGCTGCTGCTGTGATACTAAGGTCAAGTGTAGACAAAGAGTGAATAGCACAGCCAATTTCCTGCTCCCAGCTCTGGTGAGAATTAGAAAAGAAAAAAAAAAGTCATAGCTTCTCTGCAAGAAAGAATTACAGGTACTTTAAAAATTAGAAAAGTTGAACATAAGAATTTACCAGATATCAGCTATTTTTTTCTAGGTCTTTCTATGCAAAAATGCATCATGACCTTTCCAATGACCCAATATGTAATTGTCAAGGAACAGAATACTACATTAGACATTTTTAATGAACACCTAGACCTATTCTATCTAGTACATTACCAGTGGCCAAACATATCTAAATTACTTAGAGTTAAATTAAAAATTGCATTCCTCAGTCATACTAATCACTTTTGAGAGCTAATAGCCAATATGGCTAGTGGCTATCATGGTGACAGTACAGAGAAGAACACTCCCTTTATTGTAGAAAGTCCTATTTGATGGTGCTAGTTTAGACAAATGTAACTGTAGAATCAAGAACGGCATATAAACAAAAAGAGGTAAGACATAATGAAGCAGAAAAAGGCTAGAGATGTATGTGAAGTGAGGAGAGCTATGTGACAAACAAGGAGGAGACAGTCTCAGGGACACTCAGGAAAAGGCTGTCCCTACATCTGTGCACCACAGTGTTCAGAGGACCTTGAGTGAGACCTGAAATTAGCAGCCTCTGGTTTCTTCTTGGTTATACTAGTTCCCTCCTCAAAGACCTGAGTAGATTGTCATGCTGGGATCCAGACACACAGAAGAGTTGGCACTAATTATGAATGTACTAATAACCTGTGAGCAAGTATATTCAAAGCAGCTGTCTCTGCACAATTTGCATTTTTAGTTATGACGGTCTTCCGTCCATAATCAGATTATCCTGGAGTTGCATCCTGACAGTCCTTCAATGAAAGAAAGAGCAGTAGCCAGCACTAAATTATCCACACCTATATTTCCCAAGAAATATCATCTCCATAATGATAGGATTTATGCCTCATTTTGATAACCATTTAGAATGTGCCTGGCATAGAGTAAGGACTCTGTTCATATGTGTTTCATGAAAATGCCATTGGTCATAAGGATTTCATACATGTCTGGACATGTGAAAGCCATCGGTCATATCCCTCAGGAGAGTTTGAAAATATCCAGTCTATAAAAGAGTACAATGTGTAAAATCCGAGGCTGCTCCCAAGCTATGTTAGACATATCTCCCCTTTAGTCACCCCCTCACCTAGGCTCAAGAGTCACTGACTAATCTTTCTCCCACAGATCATTCCCTATGCCATTGCTCAAGCAGCTCGCCAATCCAAGAATCCCTCCTCCGTCACTCCCCTCCCACCTCCCGATCATCAAAATCTTACCCATTTCTTAAGATGTTCATCTCAGTTATATACATCTTCTCTTCGCTTCCCCAGCACCAGAATTTATTTGACATGAATGGCATTTTTTAAAACTAGAGATTAGGTTTTCTGCATGTCTACCTCTTCCTACACATGGTAAATCTATGTGTAAGATGACAACAGCTAGCACTTACTGGGCACTTATTAGATACCCAGAACTGTGTTGTATCATCTTCAGTCATGTGAGTTAACTTGCCCTAGGCCACATGGATTTAGGTGACAAACAGGAATTGCAACCTGTGTCTAACTCTTTTCTTTCCAGTGATACACTGTGTTTTATTATCTGTAATAAATGTGAATTGTTTTTTATCCTTTGCAGATATCACTCAATGCTATACATAAAATATGAATATTACCCACAAATAACTTTAAATCTCTGCCATATGTTTTACTATGATTATGTACTTTGAATTGTTTTGGAAGCATCTTAGTACTAACGAACATGGACTATCACCTATTACTATTTATCACTCTTCGTGTCTATGATAACCAACTTTACCACCAAAGAGAGAATTAGACTAATTTTTTTTTATAATCAGATGATTTCTCAGAATTATTTTTGAATCACATAAAGAATAAATTCATCCTTCATTACATATATTCTTACAGTTATTTTATAACTAATATGATTTAAAAACTCCTCATTGTCTAAAAAGATGAGCAGAGAGGAGCATTACCCAGGGACGGTTACTTTTGTAACTTAAGAACACACTTCCTCAAGGAGATAGGAATGGAAATGGGTATAATATCTTACTTGTTCAACATTTTTATGTTGTGTGTGTGCATCCCAAACACATTCTACTAACAACACAGCTAAAAAGTACTACTAAAATAAACCTAAGCAACTAATAATTAGAGTAAAAATATTCAAATGTAAGATTCAAAAAACTTGCAGAGAGAATCCTCTCTTGTGATGGGCTGTAAACTAAATGTACAGCTCTTTATTGTCCTTCATTCTCTCTTGTATGTAACTCTACAAAGAAGGCTTTGTAAACATGTTTCAACTGCTCTCCACTGTACCACACAGTAGGAAGTTTTACTTTCTTCCTAAAATTGCATTGAACTGGTCTATTATTTTGATAAGCTAGACTTTTGTAATAATGTACATGATGCAAGAACAAGTTTCATCCATTATTATTTCCAATTACTGGCTGAAATTACACTATGGTTTCTGTTATAAATATATCAATACTATATACTAGATTTACATATTTAGTTGCTACATGTTTTTAACTTAATCATCAAAATCCTATAATAACCCAGCTATTTTTCTAACTGAAAATGGTGACTTTGGTATATCAATAATATCTCTGGGGATTTAAAATATAAGTATTTTATAGACTTATTTTTATCATTCAAAAATTGCTTTTTTGCCAAACTTCTGACACTTTCAAAACTAGAAAATGTGCCAAGATTTTCAGAAAATATGTTTTACTTGTTCTTCAAATGTACTTGGAAGGAGATTAAAGTATGGAAAAATAAAAGCAGATGAATACGACTTGTAGACTAAAAGATTTATATATATATATTCTCCCGTGTGTGTGTGTGTGTGTGTGTGTGTCTGTATCTCCAATTCATTTAGTTGTCATTTCTGAGAGAGGAAGAAATGAGAGAATTAAGAAAGGAAGAATGAAGGAAAGCAGGCAAGCAGGCTAAAAAACTTAAGGCAATAATTTTAATGTTTCTCAAGGCTATGCCTTAATAATCATACCTATGAAATTATTGAATTAGCTTTTTAAATGCATATAAATATTATTCTGATTTGTAGTCACAGGGGGGCACTGTACTAGTTTTCTGAAAGACCATTTCTAATGTTGACATTGAGATTTAATAAAGATAAGAAATACTGAAAGTTATAGTTAGGGATCTACCTGCACACTATTGATTCTTTAAAGTACATAGATACTAGCTTGCCTTTGCCAAAGGGCCACAAAAAAATTGATAACTGTAATTACAAATTCCTTCAACCACAGAGAACATAATATTCAGAGAATAGGAAATCCCAGACTTTGGTGTTAAGGTGTCTATTGGTTTTCTAATTAAAGAAAAAAAAATTGAAGATTATCACTCAGACCCAGCCATAACAGTATAGGAAGCAGGGTGCTGCAGCATAAGACTAGAGCCATATGGAAGGCCCAAGTTTCAAATTCCATGTCAGTCTGAACATACCAGAAAATAGGTTTTACTTGTTCTTCAAATATACTTGGAAGGAGATTAAAGCATGGAAAAATAAAAGCCCAGAGGCATGCCTGTGATCCTGACTGTCTGGAAGGCTGGAGGAGGATTGTGGCACGGAAAAAGCCTGTCAGTGATCACTATCTCTTTCTCTCAACAAACTTAAAAAAAAAAAGTACATGACTTAAGATTAAAAATCAAAGCAGATATCAATCATTTAAGACAAAGCAGGGAGAAACAAAGTATGTAAAAGAAGATCACTCTTTATTTGGGCTTAAAAAGTCCAACATTTTTATTTTCCTTTAGCCTCTGTAAGGCAATGTCAATTCCTTTCAGAATCTGTAAGGCGATGTCAATTCCTTTCAGAATCTATAAAGCAAGTGTCAGTGTAACACTCCTTAGGGAATGGAGGAGAAAAGAAGCAATTAAAAACAACTGTAATAAAATTAGTTTCCATTTCAATTCACCAAATATGTGCAGAGTGCTTCATACATTTTATGGCTAATACAGCAAGTCTGCCTTTATAAACCTAAAGACATCAAGGATAACAGAGGTGAAATTAATTTTCTAAGGAACTTAAACTCTTGTTGCCTTAGTTTCCTCACTATAAAATGGATCAGTGACAGCAATGACTTTATTGGATTGTTATATGGATTAAATAGAATTAGTATATAACATTGTCACTAGTAAAAGCACTTGGTATATTTTTAAAACAAGGTTACACAGTAGTCAACAGTTTAGAGACCCTTTCTCAGTGGTCCCAAGGCTTGATCCTTTTTGCACTGTCCTACATATACATCGAGCACAAACAATGCAAGCCTAAAAGCTCCCCCAAATCACCTTTAATCTGTAAAATACTTTAATAGAGTTATAATATTTCAATTTTGAGCTTCCACTTGGGATTCTGTCTCACTCAAACCTTGAAAACCAACCTTAGCCTCCAACATTGGGTAGGTATGTCAGTAGTATGAGTGGTAACTCTATAATCAGACATCATTATGGGAATCCTTATTAAAAATTAAAATATCCACATAAAAATGATATCAGGTCATAAGGGAAGGTTCTAAATCCTATAAAATAAAATCTAAACCATTGTTGACATACTTTTCAGGAGCCAAAAATCGCCATAAAATATAGAATAATGTGCAGTAAGCCCAACACAACTAATATGTGATACGTATTTATGGGGCAAATCATGTCACAGACCCACTGTAGATCACTATTAACACAGACTCAACTGGAAAAAGAATGAAAAGAAGTTCTTATTCTGATTCCAAGGCAGTTACAGGCAAAATGACTAATAAATCATTAACGACAAAGTCAAGGAGCGATAGGAATTGTAAAATGATGAGTGGTCAAAACTTCCTTGTAACTTGACAAACACATTTCACTTATTTCTGTGCACACATTTTCACATTTATGTGTGTATGAAATCAGGATGGAGATCAATAGAGACCTACAGTGGGTTTGACCAGTAGCTAATGCCACCATGTACACATGTGGAAATGTGTCTATTATTGATGGCACAACTACAGAACTGTGAGCCCTGACATTCCAGCCAAGAAAACATTTGAGCAAAGAATGACTTGCTAAAAGATTTCTGCAGACTTCAGGTACGACTAAGAAAGGTCTAGCATCAAAACTAATAGAAGAGTCTGGATGAAATCCAGAGCTGATGGAGGGGCTCTCAGAAGTGTATTGATAGCATCACTTCTGAGGCCAATGAGTCCAAACAGACCCAGAGAAGTCTGCCTACAAAAATGTTGTAAGGTGACCTTACATCTAGTTAGCTTTATTTTTATTTATCTTTGAGTGACAAATGGTACACATCTATGGATCAATAAGTCTAAGACAGCTTTATCCAAAAGCTGACAATAAAAAATTTAATGAGTAAAAAAGTATTTTGAATATTTAATAGCACTGAATGGGCAGTATTCTGCTTTCTTATGGTGTTTACTGCTGATTTTTCTCTACATAGCATCTTAGACTTGATGAAATGCAATATATTTGGCACTGAGTTCTACAGTTTTAGTGTGCCCACTACAAAATTTAGCATGTTTTCAATGTGATGGTAGCAAGAGGTAGGGTCTTTCAGAAAGTAATAGGCCATGAGGGCTTCTTTCTTGTAAAAGTGATTAGAGCCCTTACTAAATCGGCTTCATGCAATAGCATCATTCAGTGCTTTACTTTTCTGATTCCTGTCATGTGAGGATACAGCAGAACATCTTCCGGAGAATGTTCCAGTGACTTTATCATGGACTTCCCAGCCTCCAGAACTATAAGAAAATTAAATTTTGTTCTTTATAAAGTACCCAGTCTCAGGTATTATGCTATTGCAGCACAAAAAAGACTAAGATCCATCTTTACCTAGTCTTGTCATCTCTCAGGAACCCCTTCTTATTCTTCTCAATGTGCTCTCTCATGGAACTTTTTGAAATATGTTCCTTGCATTGAAATCCATATTAAATTTGGATTCCATAAAATATAAAGTATAAGATAATAGATTTTTTTTGAGAGTTTTGTGCTATAAGTTGCATGTGCTTGCCAGAAGACAGAGAGAGACAGAAAGTAAGAAATCACCCCCCGGGGGGATGGCCATGCCACAATCCCTCCTTCTCCATTCCTCTTTTGGGATCTTGGGCACGTAAGCACATGCACCCAGTGTGAGTTTAAGCCACTGGTTCTGGGACTCAAACCATGGTCGACTATGTGGGAGTCCAACAACATAGCCATTATGCTATCTGTGGGTCCTAAAAACAATGTTTATTCATGAGTCACAAACCTCTTTTATGTTGCCAACCTTCCACTTTCTATCCACCTAACTGATAAGTATTAAGGACTCATGTTCCTCTGTCACAAGATTCTGTCGGTTATCTTACATGGCATTTTGTTAAGTTTCCACAAGAATACTCTTACTTTTATTCATCTCACTTTTCAGATGATGAACAGGCTAGAAAGAATTTAGTAATTTGCATAGTATCACACAGCCCTGTGAGGGGAGTTGTGATTTATAACTTGTTTTTCATTACTCCAAAACTTTAATGCCCTCCTTCCCTTCCACACAATCCATGCATATCAGAGGAGGAACACAAACATGTGGCATTTAATCCATGCAGAATTTTAAGGCCGCTCCTAGGTCATGCAATCATGATTCTCAACAGCTTTCTGGCACTCAAACTCAGGCTTCAAACACCCTAAACTGCCATTAACAACTACATTCTCTTGTGGTTTTCTACTGGTAGAAATTAGAAGTAATCTTCAGGGAAAATAATGATTTTTCAGGGACAAAAATGGGGGTCAGACATTTATATTAAATGTATCTAAGAGGGGGATAGAAGTTAGCATTTGTGAAGAACAGACTGTCAGATCTTCTTTGTATTTTGTCTAGTAGCACACCCACCATATGCTACCATGAACATGATAAATATTAGGTCTTCAGGAAATCTAATGTATTTTTCTGTTTTTCTGTGAAAAAATTGTGTCATAACCTTTCCAATGACCAAATACATTAAGCACAAATTGATTAGCTTTAACTACAGAATTAGATTGGCACTTACTAGTTACAACTACAAGAATAGGGACCAGCAGACCAGCAGATGGCATGGTGGTTACATTGCTGGACTCCCACATGGCCAAAAGCTGTTCGAGTCCCGGATCTGGAGGCTTGAAACTGATGCTGGAAGCATGTGCTTGTGTGCTCAGAATCCCAAGGGAAGAATGGAGAAGAGATTGTGGTGTGGCCATCCCCTCTGAGGAGTGACTTCTTGCTTTCTGTCTCTCTCTGTCTGGTGAGTATAAGCACTCTATAGCAAAAAAAAAAATCTTAAAAAAAAAAGAAAGGAGAGACAGGTTCAAGCCAGTGACATTGCCAGACACTAGACTATCTATGGCTACAAGCCTTAATGGCTGAGACCCATCGCTCATCCCCACCCCTACTCATCTCTGGACTTCAGGTTTGTTTCTTGGGACTTTAAGATGATCTTGAACCCCTCCCCACCCCATCTGGAGAATGGTTCAAGCCAGCGGCATTGCTGAACACCACACTGCCTGTGGCTGCAGGTCCTAATGAATGGGACCCATCGTTCATACTCTGTCCTTTCCCCCTTGCCTTTGGACTCTCAGAATTTCAGTGTTTTGAATAGCCTGCAGCACACATTGCACAGTGCATGACTTTTTCTTTTCTCCTGGGGTGAAGCTTATTAGGTCAGTTGGAGGCTCACCATCCCTTAGAAACAGGGAGGACTTTGGGTCACTCAGGACCAGTGACAACAGTGCATGGTACTGGTGAGCAACAGGTAGTAGACCAGAAGAGAGATCACCAATTTTCTAATCCTGCATACCTTTTAACACTCACAGATACCTTGAATAAATTAGGAAGGAACATATACATCACCAGATGAGTAGGAACAATCACAGAGGTTCAATTATGAGCAACTAACAAAATGCCTCTCCCCCAAGGGAAATTGTCAAGCCCACATCCCCCATAGTCAATAAAATGGATGTCATAGACATGTTGGATAAGCAATTCAGAATATTTGTAGTGATCAAACTAACTGAGATGGAAGAGAAAAGAGACAAGGAGCTCCAGGAGATGAGGAAGTCCTTTGATGATTTGAAAGAAGAAATAGACACCTTAAAAAAGAACCAGATGGAACTTCTAGGGTTGAAGAATGTGATGCAGGAAATTAAAACCGCCCTAGAAAGTATTAAAAGTAGACAAGATCAGACAGAAACCAAAAAATCTGACCTAGAAAAAAGTATGAAGAATACTGAGAACACATCTAAGAAAAATTAATATAATATATGAGGAATACTGGATACCATCAAGCGCCCCACCATCTGGATAATTGGTATCCCAGAAGAGGAATAAAGTAATAAGGGCATCGATCATTTTATTCCATGAAATCCTGGAAGAAAACTTTCCAAACCTAGAAATGCATTAAAATATCCAGACCCAAGAAATACATAGGATCCTGAGTAGAATCAATCCATGAAGATCCTCTCCAAGGCACGTCATAGCCAGATTGGCAAAAACAACTGACAAAGACAAGATACCAAAGTTGGCAAGAGGGAAACATCAAGTTACTTCAAAGGTCACCCCATCAGGCTAACATTGGACCTCTCTGAGAAAACAATGCAGGCAAGGAAAGAATGGGGAAATATAGTCAAAGTGTTGAATGAAAAACAATTTCAACCAAGAATACTATACCTAGCAAGATTATCTTTCATATGGGA
>NW_006159932.1:1122266-1186668 GCF_000334495.1 Tupaia belangeri chinensis
ACCTAAATATGTGAAGGAAAGACTGCTGGAGCTAAAAGGAGAGATAGGGAGCAGCACTATAATTGTTGAAGATCTCAACATCCCATTATCTCCTTTAGACAGATCTTCTAGGCAGAAAATAAATAGGGAAATACAGGACCTAAATGATACTATAAATCAAATGGGCTTAATAGATATCTATAGAACTTTCTACCCTAAGACCACAAAAGATACATTTTTCTCATCCCAGCATGGAACCTTTTCCAAGAATGACCATATGTTAGGACACAAATCAAACCTTTACAGATTGAAAGGCATAGAAACTATATCCAGCATCTTTTCTGATCATGATGGAGTTAAACTCAAGATTAATTTCAAGAAACACCCTCAAAAATACACAAACACATGGAAACTGAACAACCTACTTCTGAATGACTTAACTACTGAAGAAATTAAGTCTGAAATTTAAAAAATTATGGAAACAAATTATAATGAGTACACAAGTTTCCATAATCTATGGGACATGGCAAAAGCAGTCATAAGAGGAAAATCCATAGCAATTAGTGCACATAAGAAAAGAATGGAAAGATGACCAATAGATAACATAACATCATGCCTCAGGGAATTGGAAAAACAAAAACAATGAAAACAACAAAAACTCCAAAAAATGCCAGGCTAAAAGAAATAATAAAGGTTCAAGCAGAAATAAATGAAATAGAAAATAAACGAACTATACAGAAAAAAAATGTAAGCAAAAGCTGGTTCTTTGAAAAGATTAACAAGATCAACACACCACTGGCTACACTGATAAGGAAGAAGAAAGAAAGAAACCAGGTAAATTAAATATGTGATGAAACAGGCAATACTACAACAGATACAATAGAAATACAAAGTATCATTAGAGGATACTATGAGCAATTATATGCCAACAAACATGATAACTTGGAGGAGATGGACAAATTTCTGGATGCATATATAATCTACCAAGATTGAATCAGGAAGACATAGAGAACCTGAATAGATCCATAATAAGCCAGGAGATTGAATCAGTAATAAATAACCTCCCAACAAAGAAAAGCCCAGGTCCAGATGGCTTCACTTTTGAATTCTATAAAATTTTTAAGGAAGAATTAATCCCTATCCTACTCAAATCATTTCTAAAGATTCAAAAGGAGGGAAACCTTCCAAATTCATTTTATGAAGCCTCCATCATTCTCATTCAAAAAACAGATAAGGACATGATAAAAAAGGAAAACAGCAGACCAATATCGTTGATGAATATAGATGCAAAAATTCTCAACAAGATACTCACAAATTGTATCCAACAATGTACACAAATTATTCATCACGATCAGGTAGGCTTTGTCCCAGGGATGCAAGTGTGGTTCAACATATGCAAGACCATATATGTCATATACCTTATTAACAGAAAGAAAGATAAAAACCATATGATCATTTCAATGGATGCAGAGAAAACATTTGATGAACTACAACTTCCTTTCATGATTAAGACCCTCAGTAAGACTGGTATAGAAGGGTCATATCTCAACACAATAAAAACCATCCATGAAAAACAGCTAACATTATTAGCTTTTCCCCATAAAACTGGTACTAGGCAAGGCTGCCCACTTTCTCCATTGCTCTTTAATATAGTGCTGGAAGTCTTAGCTAACACAATCAGAAAAGAGAACATATAAAAGGCATTCGAATAGGCAAAGAAGAGTTGAAAGTAACTTTATTCGCAGATGACATGACAGTATACTTAGTAGACCCAAAGATCTCCATGAAAAGACTTCTTGAAGTAATAAGTGAATACAGTAAAGTGGTAGGATACAAAATCAACATCCAAAAATCTATAGCATTTCTATGTATGAACAACAAGCTAAAGGAAGTAGAGCCAAAGAAAGAAATCCCTTTCACCATAGCCACAAGATGTATAAGATACCTAGGGATATACCTAACTAAAGAAGTCAAAGACCTTTATAAAGAAAACTGTGGGGACCAGGAGTTGGCGTAATGGCTATGTTGCTGGACTCCCACGTAGTCGACCGCGGTTCGAGTCCCGGACCCAGTGGCTTAAACTCACGCCAGGTGCGTGTGATTACATGCCCAAGATCAAGAGAGGAGAATGGAAGAGAAGGGATGGTGGCATGGCTACTCCCCCAGGGGGTGATTTCTCGCTTTCTGTCTCTCTGTCTCTCTCTGTCTGTCTGATGAGCGCACACGCCCTATAGCAAACACCTCTCCAAAAAAAAAGAGAAAAAAAACTATGAAAATTTTAAAAAGGATGTTGAAAGTGACATAAAAAAGTGGCAGGATATCCCATGTTCCTAGATTGGAAGAATTAACATAATCAAAATGGCAATTCTACCCAAATTAATCTACATGTTTAATGCTATTTCAATCAAAATACCAGAAATGTTCTTCACAGATCTAGAAAAAACAATCATAGAATTCATCTGGAATCATAAAAGACCTCATATTTCCAAGACAATCCTGCACAAGAAGAGTGGCAGCATATCACTCCCTGGTCCCAAGATATACTATAAAGCTGTGATTATCAAAACTGCATGGTATTGGCACAAAAACTGACATGTGGACAAATGGAAAAGAACAGAGACCACATAAATAACCCCTAAAGCTTACAGCCAACTAATTTTTTTTTTTGAGAGGATTTTTTGCTGTAGGGCACATGCGCTAGCCAGAAAGACAGAGAGAGACAGAGAAATAGAAAGCAAGAAATCCACCCCCCGGGGGGATGGCCATGCTGCAATCCCTTCTCCTCCATTCTCCTCTCAGAATCTTGGGCATGCACACACAAGCACCCGGATTGAGTTTAAGCTCCTGGGTCTGGGAGTCGAACCACAGTTGACTACATGGGAGTCCAGCGACACAGCCATTACGCTAACTTCTGGTCCCTAGCCAATTGATTTTTGACAAAGGATACCAGTCAATCCATTGGTAAAAGGAAAACTTCTTTAGTAAATGGTGTTAGAAAAACTGGGTATCCACCTGCAGAAAGATGAAACTGAACCCTCATCTTTCACCATTAACAACAGTCAACTCAAAATGGATCAAAGATCTGAACCTAAGACCTCAAACAATAAAACTACTGGTGGGAAATGCTCCACATCCCTCATCGTAAGGGAGATGCAGATAAAAACCGCAATGAGATACCACCTAACCTCAGTCAGAGTGACTAAGATTAAAAATATAAAAATTGATAAGTTTTGGCAGGGGTGTGGTGAAAGAGGTACTCTCCTACACTGTTGGTGAGAATGTAAACTGGTTCAGCCACTGTGGAGAATAATGTGGAGGTTTCTCAAAGATCTACAAATAGAACTAGCATTTGATCCACCAATCCCACTTCTGGGTATCTACCCAAAGGACAGGAGAATGCTCAGTCAGAAAAGCACTTGCACATCAATGTTTACTGCAGCATTATTCACGATCGCCAAGACATGGAACCAACCTAAATATCCATAAACAGATGAATGGATTGAAAAAGTGTGGCACATATACTCTATGGAATACTGCTCAGCCATAAAAAGACCCTTGCATTTGATAGAAAGTGGTCAGATATGTAGGATGTACTGCTGAGTGAAGCAAGCCAGGTATGAAAGAAAGATATTGTATGTATCCACTTAATATATACCGACTATCTGCACTTTTTGGTAGAGATCAAAATATCGGAGGGCATAAAAGGAGTGCAAATAGTTAGTGATGATGAGACAGTGTGGAATGGGGTGGGAGAAGAGAATAGAGAAGAATAGCAAGAGAACAAATAGAGGTACTGCTGAGTGAAGCAAGCCAGGTATGAAAGAAAGATATTGTATGTATCCACTTAATATATACCGACTATCTGCACTTTTTGGTAGAGATCAAAATATCGGAGGGCATAAAAGGAGTGCAAATAGTTAGTGATGATGAGACAGTGTGGAATGGGGTGGGAGAAGAGAATAGAGAAGAATAGCAAGAGAACAAATAGAGAAACATGACATTAGTGGGACACAGATATGTTTTATTACCTGTTGATGATGACATGTATAGTATTCTCAACTGAACTGGTCTGAGAAGTATTTCATATTGGGTAAAGTCTTTTGACAAGCTAAATTATAGTGATTGAATGTTTAAAAAATAATTGGAAGAATAATAACCTGGATAAAAACAAAATGAAAAGTTATTGGATGATGAAGATGGGGATTTTAATGTCTTTGTATTGACTGATATGCATGGTATTCCTTCTGGAAAAAGAAATGTAATACACTGTAAAGTTATATATGATTCAATGTAATATAAAGAAGATTATGATAGAAATAATTTTTTTTTTAAAAAAAGGAAAGGATGTTATTCCTCTCATAACTCAGAGAAGGAAAACATGACCAAAGAAAATCTTAATTCGAAGTGTATCATTTTAGCATTTTCATGTGCCCTCATAACTACAATGTTTAATTCATTTCTGCAACATAAAACTTACTTGTGTATACAAAATTCAATTTTATAAGTTATTTGCATTTATGATCTTCTACCAAAAAAGAAGAAAAGAAAAGAAAGTTGGAGGACCAAACGAAAATAAAACAACAACCCAAGGTGAACTTCTAATAAGGAGAAACTTGCTTTTCTAGATTTAAAGATGAAAGACATGCTGTTCTTCAAACACAATGGCCATGACATTCTTCTAAGTTCTCTGAAAAATAGGAAATGTCCTGGTAGAATCAGCTCACACAACCTCAGGGTTCAGTCTCTATAGATTTGTGAGAAAGTCCCTTTAGTTCTTCACTCCTTCAACAGTGTCATTAAGCACCTACAACGTGCCAGACAATATACAGCAACTATGGAAGTATCAAGTGGGAATCCACCCTAGTGGAAACTCATCCTAGTAGGGACAGACAGGAAGTGCTCATGGTCCGCTGGACGCCACTGAAAAAAATTTTGTCATTCAGTGACTTGCTTCTAAAGCAAATGAAATTATTCAGATACCATCCGCTTTTCAAACCTTTCATAGGGCATGTTTGCCAAAGCTCTTCACTAAACACTTTTACAGATAGAAAAGAGAGTGTAAAAGGAAGTGACTTAGCTCTACTCACTCACCAGAAAAACTAAGACTGGACATAGGGCTTCTGATTTACAGATAAGGATTTAAAAACAAAAAACCTAAATCTATAGTCTTCACTAAACATAGCTACTTTTGTAAAGGCCACTAGGTAAATTGATTAAGTTCCAAAATGAAGCTGAAGAATGGAGCTAAAGGGATGTGAAGGAATGGACATGAAATATACGTGTACACACCGGAGCTCACTATTCAACCACGTAGTAGATGGGATTCCACAGACATCCCGCTATTGGTTCAGGGACATACTCTACAACAGAGGGACTTGGCCAAAAAGGTGTCCATAATTACATGAATGTACTTTGTCCTCTGGGTAACTCTAGGAAGGAGGAAAGTAAGCTTTTCATTTAAAAAATGTTCAATATTCCACTTTTAAATTAAAAAAAAAAAACGTCCTCAGTGGGGCAGCAGATGGCCTGGCATGAGGCTAGAAGCTATCCATTATCCAGATTCAGATGAAAGAATTTTTAAAAAGTGTCTTATGTGATGTGACTTTATTAGTGACATAGACATTCTTTTCTCTAAAAATAATTATTTAATTCCATTTGTTATTATCTTATTTTACCAGAAAGAGAGAGAAAGGGAAAGTGAGAAAGTAAGCTGTCAAGTCCAGGACTTGAACTATGGTTGGCCATGTGGAAGTCCAGTGCCTTAACCATCATACCACCTGCCGGTCCCATAACCATTCTTTAACAGATACTTATTTGTGAGCTTCCTGCATGCACATATTTCTCTATTTTTCAAAAATACATTTTAGTGCTGCCCACTAATGTCATGAGTATTTCTGAATATATTATGTGCTTTAGATTCAGGAAGACTTGCAGCATGAGAACGTACAGCTGAAAGACTGGGTTTTCATCTAATGATGCTGGCCCCTACAGAGCACTGGGTCCTTAGTTTATAAGCACAAGTGCTGACACAACATCTTGAAAACCACAGACCCAAGGCCCTAAGCAGTCCAATTGAGAAAAATGGGTCTTTTCGGAGATGCCACGGAACCTTTAGGTACTATTTTCTATCATTTGGCATTGGACCAAAAACTAGGATTTGAGGACCTAGGAGAACCTCAACCATCGTCACTAACCTGGTATTTTTCTCACAAGCATGTTACAAACACCTAGCTCCTTAGGGTCTTACATACACAAGTTCTGAATCATACAGGATTATCTTTAAAGTGTCATTTCATTTCTCAAACTCAAATTTTTACATATTTTTCCTAATATTAACCCTACCTGTTCCTTACTTTAAATGTACTTTTATCTTATACTCAGTGGGAATAAAAAGTCATTCATCGGGAACCAGCAGTTAGCGTAATGGCTATGTCGCTGGATTCCCACGTAGTCGACCGCGGTTCATGTCCCAGACCTGGTGGCTTAGAACTCATGCCGGGTGCGTGTGCGTGCGTGCCCAAGATCCTGAGAGGAGAATGGAAGAGAAGGGATTGCGGCGTGACCATCCCCCCTGGGGGGTGATTTCTCACTTTCTGTCTCTATGTCTCTCTCTGTCTGCCTGGTGAGCACATGTGCCCTATAGCGAAAACCTCTCAAAAAAAAAAAAAGTCATTCATCAATATCAAAACATAGCACATAATGATATTTATATATAACTCAAAACACTGCTATGAAATTTCCCTGATTTAATGTTTTGAGCTAGTTCCTCTGCTAAGCATGCATAAGTTATTCCATTTGCCTAAGGTCATGAAGCCAGAAAGCAGTAAGGTTAAAATTTGAATCCAGGTCCCTGGATCCCAGGACGACTGGACCACTGGCATACTGCCTATCTGTGGATGAGCCACAACGATTTTGGGGTGATAAAGATGCAGAAGCTGCAGGAGCCGTACCAGACTCACAAGGAGAGAAACTCCACACCTGATCCTACCTGCCATCTAATACAAGGGGACTTTAAAAATTTCTAAAGGGCCATTCCTGGCGCACAGTGGTTAAGGAAGCTGGATCCTACATGGTTGAATATAGTGTAAGTCCCAGCCCCGGAAACTTGAAAAACATACCAAATAAGTGTCCAAGCATGCCCAAAATACTGATGGGAGGAAAAGAGATTGTGTTATGAAAAGAGGGTGTTTTCTCTCTCTCTCTGTCTCTCTTTCTCTCTGCACCCTCTAGCAAAATTAATTAATTAATTAATTTTAAAAATAGGGTTTATAGAAAGTAGAATTAAACTTCAAGTTTATTTGGGTACCAGAAAGTTTGAAATCCATGCACAGGTTCCTCATATTATGCATTTCCATTCTCAGTGTGAAGATCCCTCATTTACACCAGCACCCCAGCTCCCACTGAGGTAAGCCACTAGCACGGGCAAGGATCCTACACGGGAAGGCCACAACACATTCACACATAACAGTCACGTGGAAGGATCCGAGCACACAAAGCAAGTGTCTGAATTTTGCATGCCCTGTGGGAAAACTTGTTTTTCACTTCCTTTCCAGTTAGAATTCTGATTTCCCATGCTGACCATAATGCAACAGAACCATAAGCATTTATATAGTACCATTTTAAGTAACACACGACTACATCATAGTCCTCAAAATGTGAAATGACAAAAGAGGCCAAGGCGGAACCACCGTGAAAGCCATAACATTTATTAGAGAGCAGACATATGTTTGCAAATTGCAGTGTTGCATGGCATACATGACATGGTCCATAATGCTGTTCCAATTAGGCTTTTCATGGTGCCTTCTGATAGTCCCTTTTGAAAAAAAATAACTGGAAGGAAAAAGAGAGTGTCAATTGCAATTACTTTTACAAAACCAACGTGTAGCTTTTCAGTTAGAATGAATCGGAGCTTGGTTACTTGGATATACACATGTTGACTTTTCAGGCCATGCACACATTTCTGCATGGGTAGAACTTTTCAATGAAGGATGGCTTCAGTAACCCACACGATATCCTGGGACACTGTTAAGCTCAGGGAACAGGGAGACAACTACGGTGAAGAAAAGAATTTCTAATATCAGTCCCAGTCAATACAGCATTCCATTTTTTTGGGACTAATAGGGAAAATTCACTGAATAAAGGGAATGATAACAGAACATATTACTAAAAGACATTTCTCACCCTAAATAATCTTTAGAAGTAGACTTATTTTCTTGTGGTCCAGTGGAACAAATTTTGGTAAAACTGTCCAAGTAAAATAAAATGAAATAAAATAACCACCCAACCCTTTTTATCTTTTAAGAAAGATTTTTGCTATAAAGGTGCATGCACTTGCCTGAGAGACAGAGAGAAACAGAGACAGAAAGCAAGAAATCACCCTTTAAGAGGGGATGGCCACACTGCAATCTCTTTTCCTCCATTCTCCTCTCAGGATTCTGGGCACACATGCATGTACATGTGCGTGGTATGAGTTGGAAGCCTCCAGGTCCAGGATTCAAACTGTGGTCAACTATGTAGGAGACCAGTGACATAATCACTATGTCATCTGCTGGTCCCCAACTCAACTCTTAATGTGATATTTAACTCTTGTTTCCTCTGAAAAGGTATCTTTCAATAGCAATAAAAAATACATACGTTCATGTCCCAGAATTTAAATTTTTCAGAAGTATCAATCTAGAGACAGTCCTTGTAGCCTAGTTGTTAAGAAGGCTGGATCCCACAGGGCCAACCTTGGTTCAAATCCTTCATGGCTTGTAAAACACTGGGTGTGCGTGCCCCAAATTCCGACAGAATGGAGAAAGGGAGAAGGATTGTGGATGTGACCATATCCCACTGAGGGTGCTTTCTCCTCTGTCTCTGTTATGCACACATGCCCTCTAGCAAATAAAAATAAAATCTATTTTGATAAATAAAAACGAGTTATTCATTTGTTCCAAACTAGCATTCTTTTTTTTTGTATCTTATGGAAATATCTAAAATAGTGATTAACAACCATCAACTAAGAAGTTATTTGATTTAATCCCACTAGAGATTAATATTGTAAATATGAAAATATGAAAACTATTTTTTTCAGTTTTTTGATACATGGCATGTGCACTCACCAGAGAGAGAGAGAGAGAGAGAGAGAGAGAGAGAGAGAGAAATCATCCCCCAGGAGGGATGCCCAAGCCTCAATCCATCAAAATCTCTTTATTCTCCTCTCAAGGTTTTTGGCAACCACACACAAGCAACCAGGATGTTTTTCAAGCAGCTGTGTCCAGAACTCAACCGTAAAGTCAGTCATATGTAATCCAGGCAAGATCTTAACCACCACTCCACCAGCTGGCCAGGAAAGGATTTTTTAATCAAAGAATCTGATAGTGTAAAATAGCTGATGCTGGATGTGTCATTAATGACAAGGGAGAGCTACTGGGATTAAAATTAGTTCTGAAAGAGACTTTCTGATCTACTCTGCTTTGCACAGCCTGTTTTACTTAATAAAGCAGCTTACATGTGCACCTGTATGGCATTATTCTAAACACAAACCATCAGCTGCCCTCTTCTAAGAATTTCCTGGCACTTGGCACGTGGTTGGAACAGACAACTGGAAATGCAGTGGCAAACTCTGCCTCATTTCTCTTACATGTCTTTGCTCTGAAATGCAGAAATCTTCCCCCTGCTGGAACATCATATTTTCATACCTAATTAAATAATACTGCAAGAATTTATAGAAATCAAACATTTTGTCCAAATCTTTTATTTCCTTTCACCTCTTTTTGTTATTTTCCAGCCCGCATGCAAGGAATCTGTTGACGACACTCGAGATCTTTTTTCCAGAGAAAAATAGAGACATGCTCATCTCAATTTTCAGGCAAGGCTTCCCAGTGACTGGCACATCTGGTTTCTCTTCACACAGAATAGAGTTTGCTGATCCGCTATCATCTGCTTCATAGCTGGGCTGGATTCGTCCCAGGAGAAGCTACTGGGGAAGGTCTGTTTGTACTCCTAATTTGTAAATCACAGTCATAAAATCACAGGAAGATGCATAAATGCCACTCACTCGTGTGTACACCAAATTTATAAACCTGAGCTGGTATAAAAAGAAGAAAGGGAACAGAAGTACCTTCGCATGTGCCTACATACTACTTCTCCAGACTTGAAAGTGCAGGCTTTTATGAATTTTTTTAAAGAATTATTTCTTTATTTATTTGAATTTAACCAGAGAGGGGAAGAGAGAGAGAGAGAGAGTGAGAAAGCAAGCCGCCAGGTCCAGAACCCAAACTGCAGTCAGCCATGTAGGAGTCCAGCACCCTTAACCACCATGCCACCTGCTTGCAGCCAAATATACTTTTTTTTAATCACATTTTTTCATTTATTCGATGGGCATTTATTGCACTCTTACTATGAGCAAGCACTGTATCCTTTTTCACCTTCCTAAAAGAAAGTGAAGGGTCTTGGGGTGGGTTTAAGGCCACTTAGAGGGGTAGGTACATCAATTTATGCTTTAGATTTTTAGTCGGTTAAAGAAAATAATTGAAAGTAAAGAAGAAAATGGAGTGAGGCAGTCAGCACCTTCTACATGCCAAGCCCTGGGCCAGGAACCATGTACGCGTGTAAGCTATAGAACTCGGAAACTTCTTTAGCACTGTGGGACACATTTATTTCCCCCACTTTACAAACAGCAGAAAAGCAGCTTCAATGAGTTTCAGTTGTTCAAGATCATTCCCTAAGCTACACTACAGTTAATGTTGCTTGTAACAGACTCACCACAGGGGGAAAAAAACTATTAGGGTAATCCTAGACTTAGAACTAGAGTAGAGTAACACAAAGTAAAATCTCAACGCTTGCTGTTGTTTATTTCGTGAATCTGAGATGATGTAGGCATCTCCGGAAAGAGAAACTGCTGAGTTCTCTACATTGAAGAATTTCTATTCTTTTCTGTTTATTCTTTTTAAAATTTGCTATAGGGCACATCCACTCACCAAAGAGAGAGGAAAAGGGGCGAGAAAGTACCTCCCCGGGGATGACTATGCCACATTCCCTTTTCTTCCATTCTCCTCTTGGGATTTTGGCCATGCACACATGCATATGCACCCAGTGTGTTTTTCAAGCTGCCAAGTCTGGGACTTGAACCAGATACTCAGCCACATGGGATTCAGTAGCCTTAATCTCTATGTCATTGGCTGGCCCCAAACTTCTATTCTTTGTTGCTATAAATTCAGTTTTTACTCAGATTTTTGGTTCAGTTTCTCCTTTGGGAAGGAAGGAGGTCTTAAAAATATGCCTTACTTATACTATTTTATGTGAATAAAAATCTTTCTTCACTCCTCCAAATTTAAAGATGAACAGAAAAAAATTGTCCTATAATCCTTCAAATTCCTAAATGTTATAAAATAAAGGTCTGTAATTAACCTCTCTGATGTTCTAGGAAATACAAATAAGATAATCCTCTACTTTTGATAACATATTTGTCTTTCACTCAACAGTTAGCTTCCTTCATTTTAAAGGATATTAACAATGTTAAGATAAAAAGAAAAGGGACCAGCAGTTAGCATAATGGCTATGTCTCTGGACTCCCACGTAGTCGACCACGGTTCGCATCTCGGACCCGGTGGCTTAAAACTCACGCCAGGCGCGTGTGCGTGCGTGCCCAAGATCCTGAGAGGAGAATGGAGGAGAAGGGATTGCAGCATGGCCATCCCCCTGGGGGGTGATTTTTCACTTTCTGTCTCTCTCTGTCTGGGAGTGCATGCGCCCTAAAGCAAAAAAAAAAAAAAAAAAAAAGGAAAAAAAAAACTCTCCAAGATAAAAAGAAAAGGTACTGAAAAAAAAATCTTCAGAGTAATTACCTTCAGAGACAGTTCCTGGTAAGAATAATCCCTTTCTCTTCTGCTCCACCTCTTACCTCATCCTGATTTAAAGGAATGAATGGGCTTCATTCAATATGTATCTGCTTATGTGAAAGGCTTTATCCTCTAGTTTAATTAAGAAATCCTTAGAATCCATTGGATAGTTCACTGTTCTAGATTGTGATCCTTAATTTAGATAGAGTGTTGTTATTTTCAAATTCCAAGAGATAAAATGAGATTTAAATTTGACAAAAGAATTGAAGTTAGGCAATAGCTGAATAGAAAATAAAACCTGCAATGGCCAAAAGGCCCCTGTTTGGCTGCAATATTTCTGTCCTAATGCCCACAGTGGAAATAATAGATTTTTCCAAAATTGGGTCCTTTCTAATAAGAGTTCAACAAATGCATGCAAACATACATCTGTGAAATAAATCTACCACAGATGCTATACCTGGAAAGGAGGTCTTGAACAGGAAGGCATCTGTTACCACAATATATTACGGCTGTAAATCTACACAGACTCCCTTACCCCTTAAAAATACCTAGCTTGGAAATACTAAGAACTCTAGTTTTTTTGGGAAAAGAAAATGATGAAAGGTGATATTGGACAATCATATTTACTAAACTACAAGCTATGTATAGTTTAAAGGACAACTTAGAAATACACTTTTAGAACTTAATTTCCAGGCTGGCCTAATGGCCTGGTGGTTAAGGTGAGCCAGATCCTATACAGTAGAATCCTCGCCACAGTGGTTTGAAAACACCAGGCGTGTGTGCATACCCCAAGATTCCACAGGATGGAGAAATGAAGAAGGACTGTGGCATGACCACACCCCACTGTGGGTGCTTTCTTCCCTTTCCCCTCTGAATCTCTCTGACAAGCGACAAACCCCATGGCAAAAACAATCAAACAAAACCCTAATGTCCATACATTTGTATTGAAGAGTGAGACTGATTTTATTCAATGCCTAAACTAACTTAAAGACATAGCCAACTACTTAAAGCTTAGATTTTTAAAGTGGTACTACGTCGAAATGGCCCATGGAGACCTAATGTCCTCCTCAGCTGCCTATCTAGTCCTAAGGAGCAATATGCACCAGGAAAAGATGAAAGTAAACTTCTTTCCCTTTGACAGA
Source organism: Tupaia belangeri chinensis (assembly GCF_000334495.1). Taxonomy (NCBI): domain Eukaryota; kingdom Metazoa; phylum Chordata; class Mammalia; order Scandentia; family Tupaiidae; genus Tupaia; species Tupaia belangeri. The sequence continues at coordinate 1,135,210 of NW_006159932.1, forward strand.
TTCCTATTCTTTTCTATGTCGATGCTGATATGAATTTACATCTCTTATATACTTCTAAGTGATGGAAAGAAGATTCCACTCTTGAGTACTGCTCAGAGGCTCTTAAAAGTCACCAACCCCGGGAGCTTGCTGCGTGTCTTTCATCCATGGGCTTCTTCCAACTAAGTTTAGGTCCCATCAACTAGGTTGTACTTTTCTATGTCCCCAAATGAAACTACCAGTGCCCAAAGGCAAGAGCAATAAAAATGAGAAAAACTCCAGATCTGACAACATATCCTCCCTCACCTCAATCTACTTTCTTGGCTGTAGTCACACAGGGCTCCTCCTCCGACTGCCACTGTCTAACTCCCCACTCTTGAGAGCTTGAAGTCAGAAGCCTGGGAAGTGAGCTGGAATAAGTCACTGCAACTCAGAGTGGGCTGGAACATTGCAGTCACCAGGGAGTGTACAAAACTAGCTACGAAATCAAACTCCTAGCTCTTGCTCAGAGCAGGACACTCTCACTAGTCCTCATACTAAACCTCAGCCAGACCCAACTTAAGAAGAGAAGTTTGAAGAAATTTTCTTCCCTTGGTGATGTCCCTTAATGTATCAACTTTATGATTATATCTATACATGAAATAACCATTGAAAGCACCTTAAAATAAGAGTTCTTTCACCAAACTATTCTATACAGAATTATGTAAAATACCTCAACTGATGAAAACATGATTCTATATGCAGTGAAAGAGATGCTACAATATAAAATGTAAGCACACTGCAGGTTAATGTGGAAAATATAACTGCTGGTGAATGCCAGAAACCTATTTTTTTGTTGTTTTAGACTTAAAATAAGTTATTACCCAAACGCCTTAGCCAACCTCATCTATTTTCATCATGAATTCATAGAATAGAGGGGTTTTTCCCCAAGATATTGCAAAAGACTGTATCTCATAAAGGTGTGTCTTCTTAAAAATAATTTCAGTATTTCTTTATGAGTAATACTTCACTGCCTTAATTCTAGCTATTGTAAGTCAGTTACCCAGTTCACTAAAGTTGGTTATTCCAGAACTTGTCCAAGCAAAGAAAGTTAAGCTGATGAGTATTTTCAGGATCATCATCCATTTCCCTTTTTCAAAGAAGGTTCTAAATATGCCCTTTTTCCAGTCTTCAGGCACCTCATCAGTCCTCCACGAGTTCTCAAAAATGATATCTAGCGGTTCTGTGAAGACTTCGGCCAATTCATTAAGTACTCTAGGATGCCAGCCATTGGGACCTGTGGATTTGAACATATCTGGGTTATTGAAGTTCTCCTTTACCCATTCTTCCCCTAATCCATCATGAATTCTTGTTCTTATTTTTAAGTCATAATTACCACATGGACTTTTGAAAAACACCTTTAAGGATTTCTGTTCTGTTGCCAGTTCCACAGCACAGTGAGTAAACCTTGTGCATGGGGAGCCAGATCCTACATGGCCAGCCATGGTTTGAACCCGAGCCCCCGCAGATTGTTGAGAGACAAGCCCAGTACATGTGTGTGCACATGCCCCAAATCCTGACGCAATGAAGAAACAGAGAAGAAAAGGACTACAACAATGTCCGTGCCCCATTGGAGGGTCATTGCTCTCTCTCCCTCTCTCTCCTTTTCTCTCCCTCCTTCCCTCCTTCCCTCCTTCCCTCCTTCTCTCTCTCTCTCTGATGAGTACATACAACTTTTGACAATTTTAAAAAAGTCTCTACTTTTTACTCAATTAGTTTTCTCTTTCAGGCCAATTAAAAAAAAAAAAAAACAACTTTATTCTTGTCAAGCCTATTTAAAAATATCTACCTCTGTTTCCTTTCATGTTCCTTATAAGAAAAATAAATAAATGTACCTTATAACCGTTTGTATTCCTAAATCACATTACTCAATCCTATACTTCAGTGGCAATAAAAAAAAAATTAGAGCAGTAACAGGGAACACACCATAAGATATTCCAAAGGCTATGTATTTCATGCCGAAATAGCTAGCCATAGTCTTCTTGCGGTCTTAGTGCCACTGTAACTGAAGGATATTTCCTGTTTTGTTTTGTTTTTTTCCTGATGCAAATAGCTAGTTATTTCATGCTAATCATACATATAATTTTGCCTTTCTATTTGTTCACTTATTAGAATGCCTAAAACTAGTTTCACCTTCTTTTTTTAAATTTATTTTTATTTTTTGACAGATTTTTGCTATAGGACGTGTTAGCCAGAAAGACAGAAAGTGAGAAATCACCCCCGGGGGGATGGCCATGCTGTAATCCCTTCTCTTCCATTCTCTTCTCAGGATCTTGGGCACTCGTGCACACACGCCCAGTGAGTTTAAGCATCCGGGTTCGGGATTCAAACCACAGTCGACTACATGGGAATCCAGCGACATAACCATTAAGCCAACTGCTGGTCCCATCCTCTTTTACATTAAGGGGATGTCCATTCTTTACAAAACACCCGTCTCTAAAACAAAAACCTTGCTCTGCCACTTGTATCTGCAAGTACTAATTCAAAGCACACCTTTCAAAATAAAAAAGATTCACAATCATCTTTCATCATTATCATTTGTATGCATAAACAGTAACATTTTCACACAGGCATTTAAAAGCAGAGTTGTACATGAGCTGGCAAGAGATTAATAAAGATTTCTTACAAAGCAGCCTAGTAGAACTCATCTGTCCTGTGGTCACCAGCATCAAGGTGCTCGGGTTTATGTTACACTAATTATCTGCAAGTCTGATAGGTGTTGACAGTTTTAACCCCTTCATTGGCACAGTGATCACTCTGAAATTGAAAGACAGCAACGGATTACAGTTTACTGCCCATCTGTCATGGCTATGCTGTGTGCTAAGAATCCCTGGACAGATCTAGGATGGACAAAGGAAAAGAAGAAAAGAAGCCTTAAAAATAAGAAGGCATGGTATTTGAGTCTTTCCTGGGAATTTTGTGCTGCTTACATCCAACTGTTTGTTTTCCTTTTTGAATTGGCAAAGCTTCTGAAAAAGGTTGAATCAATTTTGTTTTCTTTCCTTTTGTTTTTCCATTCCCTCTTTCTAACCTTATACTAGTTTTGTCCCTTGAAGCTTCACAAGTGCCAAAAAGGAAAAAAAAAAAAAATCATGTTATAGACATCATTAAGACTGTAAAAAAAAAAAAAAATTGCACATTTCCCTAGGGTACAACAATTTGTTTTAGCACATGCCATTTTTACCCCGGCTCAAATAGCCACCTGCTGATGGCAATATGCTAACTAATATGTCATTATTAATTAGTGTGGGTGATGCCATCAGGCAGCCGCATCTGAGTGGATGCAAAGTATCACCGTCTACACTCAGGAACCTTCTTTCTTCAGAAAAATCAAACTATTTCAGGCCTGCCTGTTTCGTTCTCTTTGGCCATAAATCTACATGTTATCTTACTACTAGTTGAAGTATTCAGTCTCCCAAGCCAATGCCTCTATTAAAAAGCACTTCCTTTTATGAACTCTAAAAAAAATAATGTTTAGTGTATCTTGACAAACCAAGTTGTTTTCTATGTGTCTTTGTTTTTGCTTTAAAGGTGGGTGTTCTGTGAAGAATGGAAGTCACCTTAATGTAAAAGAAGGTGAAATTGCTTGGTTTTAGGCATTCTAATAAGTGAATAAATAAAAAGACAAAATTATGTGTATGATTAGCGTAAAATAACTAGCTATTTGTACAGGAAAAGGGCAAAGCAAAACAGGAAAGAGCCTTCAGTTACAGTGGCACTAAGATTGCAGGAGGACTATAGCTAGGGAACGGATGAGGCCTCTACGGGAAGTGGCTACATCTTGAGGACTTTCTCATGGGAACCACTTGGACATGTGCCCTGTGCTAGGCAGTCCTGCCTGACGTCAGGAAGCTGGCATCATCCACCTTCCCAGGTCACTTTGCTCTAGGAGCATAGAAAACAGGGCTGGACAGTGGCCCAGCAGTAACCCTGATGTTCTGTGAGGCTGACCCACTTGAGAAGGTTCCAGGTTCACATCCAGAAACCTCCCTGAGTATGCCAGACACACTGTGCCAATAATCTGGGTCTGGATGATGCTAGAGGTGACCATGGTAGTCCTGTGGGGAGTGATTTCTGTCTGTCCCTCTTTCTCTCTATCTCTCCTTTCATAGAAGAAATAAATAAACTTCAAAAAATGCCCCTCAGGGACAGCAGGTGGCATTGCTGTTATGGCCCTGGACTGCCACATGGTCCACTGTGGTTCAAGTCCTGGACCCAACTGTTTGAAACTCATGCTGGAGCGCTTGTGCCCAAGATCCCAGGAGGAAAATGGAAGAGAAAGAATTGCAGTGTGGTCATCTGCCCTAGGGGGATAAGTGATTTCTTACTTTTCCTCTCACTGTCTCTGTCTCTCTCTCTCCAGTGAGCACATACTCCCTAAGGCAAAAACCTCTTTAAAGAAAAAAAAATGCCCCTAGACGGGTGATCGTCTAGTGCCCCTGAATAGGTGACCATCTAGCAAGCACAGATAGCTCCATATTAAACTCCTCTAAAGATGTGGACCATGAAGTCATTTCACCACTGACAGCCTTCGAAACTCTTGTGCTTGTGGGTCCAAAAAACAAATCACATTCATGAAACAAGCCCAGCCTTGCGATTTTCTGTTTCTCATTCTTTGGAGTAGAGGGTGGGAAGGCAGGATTTCTGCAGCTGGGTCACAACGAGTTTCAAGATGTGAGAGCAGCCACCGACAGCAGTAATTAGCCCAACGCATGCTGCCTCTGAGCGCAGAAGCATCACAATGTCCCTGGAAGGGATGTTTTTTCAATGCACTGGTGCCTGGGATTCATCATGAATTCTCAGACTCTCATCCTGACAATCTCATTCTTCAAGTGCAATAGAAATGAACAGACTTTTAGAATTCTAACAAAGTTGAAAAAGGTAACTGTTGAAAATAATTCTCATGGACAAACACGCATTCCACAGAGCAGTTCCTCTACCGGTTTTCCATGTTTTGTTTTCCCCCTAATTATGTGTGCATAGTCTTCTTCCTCGGTTGTATTATAGAACTAGCTAGAAAAATCATGAATGTGGGGGCAGCAGGTGGCATAGAGCTTAATGTGCAGGAGTCCCACATGGTCAATCACAGTTCAAGTCCTGAACCTGGCAGCTTGAAAAATCATCCTGGGTGCAGGTGCACACATGCCCAAAATCCCAGGAGGAGAATGGAGGCTATGTTTTTGCCCCCCCCCTGGGGGGGGGGGGGTGATTTCTCACATTCCTTCCCCCATCTCTCTGTCTCTCTTCTCTCTGGCAAATGCATACATCCTGTGATAAAAACCTAAAAAGACTAGCATGAAGGTAAGTGCCTGGAATCTGTTCTTTTTTCAAAATTAGTGAATGCCAACCTCTGGAGGAATAAATGCCAAGTTGTATTTTGGGGTTCTTAATATGCCTGAAGTTTTGCTATTAAAGAGAGTTAGATTTACAAAAAAAAAAAAAAAAAAAAAGCTAAAGAGAGTTTGATTTACAAAAAAAAAAAAAGAAGAGAAAAATGATTACTGGCAAGTTATTTTCCTATGCCCAGTAATTAACTCCCTTTTACTAAGGAAACACTGCTAAAATGTTACTTAGTTGGTCTATTTCTCCCTCTGCCTGACTCTGAGCTACTCTCAATTTGAGAGTTCTTACATCAGAGCCCCTAAACCTAATTCTTGGGCTGAACTGTGACTTTCTTTGTTGTATTTGTCCTAGACTTTTACAGAGTTGTGACAGCCTCTCATTTCAGACCGCTGACTGTTCTGAAATACCAAATCTTCTGCTGGTGCTAGGATTCTAATCTGAGAAATGGGGCTTGCTAGAAAAGGTATCTAATGAACAAAGATGCTACGATCTTGTGGTCACAGACTCAGATTTAGGCCCAATCACAGAGGTGCATATGGTAGGGCACTGCGGTGTAATCCTGGGGTTGGCTGGGAAAGTCTAGGATTCGAATTTTGAGTCAAACTGAACATACCGGGTGCATTCATGTTCCTGGCAGGCAGGCGGGCTACGGGGGGACAGCAGCGTGGCAATAGCTTGTTGGGGCTCTCTCCACTCATGAAATAAAGTAAGGTTTTTGAGATTACATTTTTCTCCATTAATCACTCTATTGTTTTAAGATTTATTTATTATCATTATTTTTCAATTTTGACCAGAGAGAGAGAGAGCAAGCAAGCAAGCAGGGTGCCAGATTCGGGACTCAAACCCTGGTCAGTCATGTGGGAGTCCAATGCCTTTAACTACCATGCCACCTGCCGGCCCCAATCACTCTGATTTTTATCTGATTTCCAGTCTTTACTTTTTTTAGCTTGTGATTCTCTTCCTGATCAAGTCAATCAGAGAGATATACAAGCTAAACCCATGTATAAGTTACTTTTTCACTATGCTATTATTCTATAAAGATGTAACTCAACTATAGATGTAAAACCAACACAAATTCTTCATATTTGGCTGTCTGAGTGAAAAAAAATATGCATCTGGAAATTGTGTTTATTTTTAAAGAATTATTTATTTTGTTTTATTTATTATTATTATTTAATTTGCTAAAAGGCACACACTCTCGCCAGAGAGAGAGAGAGCAAGAAAGCAAACCATCAGGTCCAGGATTTGAACCATGGTCAGTTGTTGTGGGAGTCCAGCACCTTAACCACTGTACCACTTGCTGGCCCCTAGTAACTATATATTAATAGTCTGTAATTTCTGTACAATTTGGGACTACCTGTCTCAATGAAAAAAAAATTAAAGGTGACTGTACAAATGTTGCATTTTCTCATCCTAGATAAGAGGGAACACAAAGCTGAACCTCTGGGTGATTAGTGGCAAGACATAAGATGTTTGTGTAGCCTCATGACATATTCAAACTCTGTTTTCCAATACTCAGCCATATTACATTGGCTATGACTATGGACCAAGATGGTAAAAATTTGCTTAGAGGAGACTTTACTAGAGCCTGATTTTAACTGTAAACTTCTCCAAGGGCAAAGAGCATATTTTATACTTCTTTTTATATCTTTTATATCTCCTGTAGGATCATTATATTTCATGTCACTCACTACTACGGCTGATTGAATCATGCGTGTTATAATTTTTACATATTACTTCTCACTAAACTAAGTTCCTATTGAGAAATTGCCATGTAGAAAGTCAGATGGGAAAGTCTTTGCCTATACAATAGAGACAAAAATGATCACTGTACATCCATTAAGCCCATATGTGTCTGTCTTTTTTTATTGCTAGAGGATGCGTGCACTCGCCAGAAAGAGACAGAAAGAATGAGAGAGAAAGTGAGAAAGCACTCCCAGTCAGGCATGGCCACAATGCAATCCCTTCTCCTTCATTTCTCCCGTCTTTGGGAGATTCTGGGCATGCATGCATATGATGTTTCTGGTGGATTTTTCAAGTCATGGGAGCCGGGATTCACACCATGGTGGCCATGTGGGATCCAGCTCCCCCAACCATTAGGCCATGGTGTTAGCCCAGACCCTTGAAAAATCTCAAAGGAACTATTCTTCCTCCTAGACCCCCATCGTGGGCTGGAGGATGCAATGTTAGGTTATACGAATAGCATATAAACATGTCCTAATGTCTTGTTTCTATTAGAGAATTCTTATAGAGTATATTTCGTGGGGTTCTGTGGATTAGAAAAATGTCTGGCCAAATCCAGAAAAGTCTATATAATGATCCACAGATGGTTGTCGACTTAGGATGGTTTAGTTAATGATTTTTTTCAACTTTACAATGATGTGAAAGCAATGTGCACTCAGTAGAAACCATACTTTGAGTACCCGTAGCATCATTCTGTTTCTCATATTCTGTACATTATGTAAGTCAATACTTACATAAACTAGGCTCTGCATTAGATGATTTTGCCCAACTGTAGGCTAGTGTTAAGTGTTAGTATGGTTAAGGCAGGTGAGATTAAACTATGATTGGTAGGTTATGTATTAAATGTATTTTAAACTTTTATTTTCAATTTCTGACAGGTTTTTCAGGATGTAGCTTCATTGTAAGTTGGGGGACATCCATACATATATTTCTTCTTGTGACTTTGGAAACAAACCACCAAATGCCAACCAATTATAAATGGCTCTGTTTATCCTATCCATCTTCATCCGTGGTGTGTCCTTGGTAAGTGCTGATTTACTGTTCTAGTTCCCGGAACAAAGTAAGTGCATTATAATAAACTGCATGTGTTTCCCCACCACCTTTAGACCACAGAGGTTCCAAACTTTGCTCAGGACTAATCTTCAGTTTTTCAGCAAATGGAAAGCATACTGGAGAAGCTGGCAGGAAATTTCCCTACCTGCTTATTATTCAGAAATACTCAGAAACAGATCCAGAGGTTAAAAGACAAAAGCATATTTGTTTATGTTATCCTCAGGGCAGTAACCGATTTTACAATTACTCAACCGGACAGTAATGCAAATTCTCAACTTCTTCAAAAGCACTTTGTTGGACTCATCACTTAGCATTCTGAATATGCCAATGTCCCACTCAGAACAATCCATGGGGTTGTGACTACAAGTGAGAGTGCTTTGGAGAATGAGGTAGAAAGGCTGGGACCTCCTTACTGGCTAGAATCAGGATCCTTTTTTTAAATCTCTATTGGGAAAATTATCAGAAATTTAACTGCTGGGAATTTTGTGGTGTACATTCAATAATTTTACAATAATTAACAACTGGCCACAAGAAGCACCAAAGAGCTAGGTCATGCCTATTTTAAAAAGCTTAATAGTACAGTTAAGGAGATAAAATGGAAATTGGAGAAGACAGTGGGTTTAAGAAAAAAAAGCTGGGGAGGAAGAAGGTGGAAGCATAGTGGTAATGCAACTGGATCCACATGTGTAAGGTCCTCAGTTCATATCCTAAGACCTCCCTGTACATTTATCCATAACCTGGGCTGGCTCATACTGGGGATAGATTGTAGTTTAAGGACCCCATTGGGAAGGCCTCTCTCTAAATACATACATACATACATACATACATACATACATGATAATTTAAGAAAAAACTTGTGAAGAGAGACTAAATACAAAAAGAAAGGGATAATTACAGACCATAGTTACTACTTAGGTCAGGAGTAGATATGCAGAGTGGGGATTAACCTTAGAAAGTGATGGACTAAATCCTCAACAAAAATAAAGGGAAAGAAAAAACAGGTGGGTGAACCTGCCAACACACTTGGAGGCGAGGGAGAGAGAGAGGGAGGAAGGGAGGGAAGGAGGGAGCCTATATGCAGTGGACTTCTCAGCAATGACAGAACCAAGTCCAGCTGCAGAACGGGCAATGAGGGGGCAAGGGTGGAATTTTATGAAGAGGGCAAAAGTCTAAGAGAGCCGCCAGGAAAACTATGACAGGAAATTGGTTTGATAGCTACAGGATGGCAGGTCTGGATTGACCTGCATGGAATGACATTGGTGTGCACTTTCAGAGACTGTCTCTGTATTATGCTTCCAGGCCTCCAAGTGCCACCCAAATTGTGTCATGACACAGGCCTATAAATGCATAACACAAGCCCATAAGGGAGGTCACCAAGCATGCTGGAGTGTGCCGGGTACTCATGCTGTCCTCCAGTGCAGCTCTTCTAAGCACATTTGTGGGTCTTTGATGAAATACTTCTGATGTCTCTAACCAGGCTCCTGGGTAGCTCACTGAGAGCTCTCATTCTACCTCTCCCCCCTGTCTCTCTCACCCATCCACTTACTGAAAAATTGTCCTTTACAGGGGACCAAGTGGTAGCACATCAGTAAAGCACAACCCATCTACAGGTTGACCCACATGGAGAGGTTCCGACTTTGCATCCAAGACTTCCCGGAGTATGCTGGGCGTGCACATGCTATGGTTAGTGGCTGAGGCTGGGGGCAAATCACAGCACTGGGATCTTAAGAGTTGTGGGTGTGATCTGTCTCTCTCACTCATTGAAAAAATAGTTTTTTTAAAAAAAGAAATCATCCATTACTAAATACTAATGGTCTTTGAAATCATCATTAATATTAATCTGTTAACTTCTGTTCCAATCATCATGACTATAATGGTTATTGACAAAGTACATACTCCAATTATCATTATCTGCCTGCCATGTCAACAGCCCAAACTACTGCTCATGTTCACTGATTGAACCCCCTGTGTGTCAAGCACTGCACTAAGAACGTCGACTTTTACATCATCTCCTTTACTTCTTACTGCAAGACAACTTGATGGAGATTTTGGACCCAGATTTATAAATTAAAAAATTTGAGGGTTTTTTTTTTGTTTTCTTGTTTGTTTGTTTGTTTAAGGTTTTTGCCTTGGGGCATGTGTGCTTGCTGGAGAGAGTGGGAAAGACAGTAAGAGGGAAAGTGAGGAATTAGCCCCCCAGGGTAGATGGCCATGCTGCAATCCCTTCTCCTCCATTCTCCTTCCGGTATCTTGGGCATGCATGCCTATGAACCTGGCATGATTTTCAGGATATCAAGTCCAGGACTGAAACCACAGCCTACCATGTGAACACATGCATGCCTTTGAACCTGGCATGATTTTGCCATAGGGCGGGCACCACCACGCCCGAACCTGGCATGATTTTCAGGATATCAGGTCCAGGACTGAAACCACAGCCTACCATGTGAGAGTCCAGCAACATAACCCTTATGCCACCCATTGGCCTTGAACTTGAGGTATTTAAGTACAGATCCACTACCAGGGTCAAACTGCAAGTCAGTGGTTCCAATGGCAAAGCCCAACCTCGCCAATTACTTCTGTACCCCACAATCATTTATGATTTTGTAAATTGTATCCCCCCGCAAGTGCACATGTGCTAGAACCTCAAAGTGTGACCTTATTTGGGAAGAGGATCTTTACAGATGTCATTAGCTAAAGATCTGGAGATGAAATCATTATGGATTTATGGTGGGCCCTAAATCCAGTCACCAGTGTCCTCATAATAAGAGGAGAGGACACAAGACACACACAGAAAAGATGGCCATGTGAAGGTGGAGCAGAGATTGAAGCGATGCGGCCACAAGCCAAGGAATGCCAGGAGCTACCAAAAGCTGGAAGAGGCAACAAAAATTCTCCCATACAGTCATTGCAGGGAGTGTGGCCCTGCTGACTCCTTGATTTCAGAATTCTGTCCTCTGCAAAGTAAAAGAGTATATCTCTATTATTTTAAGTCACTATTATGATATTTTGCAACATAAGCCTTAGGAAACTGATACAAGCTGAGTATTTCTTATCCAAAATGCTTGGGGCCAGAAGTGTTTTGGACTTCAGATTTTTTTTTTCAACTTTTGAAGTATTTGCACATACATAATGAAATATCTTGGGGATAAGACCCAAGTGTAAATGTGAAATTCATTTATGCTTCATATATACCTAATATGCATAGCTGGAAGATAATTTTATACAATATTTTTAATAATTTCATGCACTAATTAAAGCTTGTGTACATTGAACCATCAAAAAGCAAAGGTGTCACTTGTGGCATCATGATGGTACTCAAAAAGTTTTGGATTTTGAAACATTTCAGTTTTGGGATTTTGGGATAAGGGATCCTCAAGCTGCTCAGAGCCCTTTTACAGACACATATAGTTTCTCAAATGCTCTTAAGAAATTTGTTTCCTAAGAGAGATTTTTGCTATAGGGCACGTGTCATTTGCCAGAGAGGCATAGAGACAGAAAGCATGAAATCATCCCCCAGGGGATGGCCACGCCACAATCCCTTTTCCTCCATTCTCCTCTGGAATTTTGGGCATACACAAGCACCTGGTAGGTTTTTAAGGCTTCAGGTCTGGGACCCAAATCGTGGTTGACTATGTGGGAGTCCAGCAACGTAACCATTATGCCATCTTCTGGTCCCAGAAATGTTTTTAATCACTTTTATTCACAGTATATACAAATGTGATTTTAAGCAAAACATATTTTATGTCTATTCAGAATCTAAAATGTACATAATGCTTATTTAGATATCATATCTAGGGCCAGAATATTCACTATATAAAAGGAAAATTTGGACTTCTTCCTAGTTAATAAATGATGCAAGCTGTGCAATATTTTAAAAACTTATAAAAATACACTACAGACTACATACTGTGTTCATATGTACAGTCCATGTCTATGAAAATGCAGACTGAGATTTAACTGTTTGCTACAGCATCAAAAATAGCAAATAATCAAGATGTTGTTTTTCATTGGCTTAAAATGATCACTGGCCTATATATTATTTACTTAAATAGTTGTGCTTTGCTTTACATTGCAATACAAGAGAGAAGTTTTCAGTGGTTATTTCTAACATTTCTCCATTTCTCTATAAATAACACACTGCAGTTGTAGATATAATTTATTTCTAGTAAAAGAAAATCGAGTATAATTGCCAATATCTTTCTGCATTATGGAAGTAGGAGAAAGTTTAATGTGTGATATAGGTATCTTTGAGTTCTATGAGATTTTCGTTTTAAAAAGGATGCTATTTAAATAATTGTCATTGATTTTAAGATATACAATGAAATGGTCACTATTTCCAACCTGGAAACCTTTTCAAATCTTTTGAGAGCTCAGAAACATCTTGCTAGAAAACACCACAATATTCTATAGCAGCAGTTCTTGAACATTTTATTTCTGAGAGTCATTTGCATTTTAAAAAATATTGAGTATTTCACAGAGTTTTTGTTTATATGGGTTTTAACTATTGGTATTTACTACATTTGAAACGATAACTTATAAGATACTCATTGAAGTCACTTAAAGATAACACTGGTCCATGAACACATGTTAACATATTTTTATAAAAATAAACATATTTTTCCAAAAATAATGAAGAAGAGTGGCACTGTTTCACATTTTCACATATATCTTTTTTTTTTTTTTGGAGAGGTTTTTGCTATAGGGCGCGTGTGCTCACCAAACAGACAGACAGAGAGAGCCAGAAAGCAAGAAATCACCCCCTAGGGGGGCTGGCCAAGCCACAATCCCTTCTCCTCCATTCTCTTCTCGGGATCTTCTTGGGCATGCACACACACACGTCCGGCATGAGTTTTAAGCCACCGGGTCCAGGACACGAACTGCAGTCGATTATGTGGGAGTCCAGTGACACAGCCATTACTCTAACTGCTGGTCCCTTCACATAGATTTTTATGTCTGCCTGACACACTCCAGCTTGCTCTTACATTCTTCTACATTTGGTCTGTGACAGTAAGCTTTTTAATTAAAATATGTGAGGAATATTTAGTCTCACACAGATATTAAGAGCATTAAAGCAGCCTTTATATTTTTATTTTAAAAATTTTTTGTATTGCCAGAGGACAAGTACACTGAGGGCCAAAAGTAGGGGGAAGAGACAGAGAGAAACAGAGAGACAGAGAGAGGAGATAGCACCCATGGATAGGGTGTGGTTGCATTGCAGTCCTTTTTCCTCCATTTTTCCAACAATCAAAATTTTGAGCACACGTGCCACATGCACCCAGTGTGTTTTTTAAGCTGCTAGGACTGGAATCCATACCTCAGTGAGTCATCTTGGCTCTAGCTCCCTATGTGCAGGATTTAACTGCTACATCAGGGAGGTTGGCCAACCTTTTCAGACAGATATCTGTAGATTTTTTTTTTTTTTTTTGAGAGGTTTTTGCTATAGGGCGCATGCACTCACCAGACAGACAGAGAGAGACAGAGAGATAGAAAGCAAGAAATCACCCCCCAGGGGGGATGGCCACACCACAATCCCTTCTCCTCCATTTCCTCTCGGGATCTTGGGCACACATGCACACGCACCTGGCGTGAGTTTTAGGCCACTGGGTCCGGGACTCGAACTGTGGTCGACTATGTGGGAGTCCAGCGACCTAGCCATTACACTAACTGCTGGTCCCTAGATGTTCTTTTGATAGCATGCCAAAACTTAACAAAAGGTGGTTTCTTAAAGTCCAGTTGCAATGTGAAATCTGAAACTACATCAATGAACTTTTATACTCTATTTCATTAAAATCATTGGTCTATTTTCTACTTTCAATACATCTTCCCCATACACGATTTTATACCATACATTGGTTATTGGAAAACACTGAGTTTCTGAATTATACAGATCTTCTAGATGTTGACACGCATTATCGTTATTCAATATCAGAAAATATTTGTTAGTATCACCACTCGTTTCACCAAAAAAAGTTTTTTCAAGTACTAGAAAACTGTCATGCTCACTGTGGCAGATATATTTTTTGAAAATTCTAATTTTCTCATGAATGTTCAAATTTTATCATGTATAACAAATACTTTCAATTGTTTTTATTGAAATCTTAGATTGTCTTATTTTTTAAATAAATCCTCCAAATACCCAAGTCTAAGTGACCATAATTTGTCCCCCCATTGTTCTTTCAAGTGCAAATGATGTTGTATGACCAAGCACAGGTACTGATTCAACGCCATCAGTGGTTGGCAAAGAGACAGGTTCAAACACTTTCATTTGCAATACATGAGCTTTATGAGTTTCTATTCGTCCCATGGAATTAGAAACGTGTACACAGAGGCTGAGATGTAATAATTTTATTAACACTGGGCACACGCAAGTGCCCAGGAAATGATCGGCTGGAGGGCTGGAGGAAGGGAATCATACTATGACGAGATCTGTGGAGAATGATCCTCTTCTTCTCCTTCTCCCTCCCATGCACACATGCAATCATGAATAAATAAAAAATGGGTACAATAAATTTTAAAATGTATTAATTTCTACTGCTTCAACAAGGCCATGTTAAGATAATTTTGAGGGGAGGGTATGTGTGTACAGGTGAAGAATACAGTAAGTACTAATTCAGATCGGTACCAATATACCAGTATTTTTTCGCTGTCATTGCTTTTGTGCTACCAGTGCAAATGGCAAATGACGTCACGGTACTATCGTGAAATAATTATTATCTTGCACACACTCCCTTTAAGAATCTCAAGATCGCCATGGACCTGAGGACCACACTTTGTGAACCACTTCTTTATTCCACTTCCAGATACAAGAGACTGGGTAGATGTCACAATATGGGCATCAACAAATCCCAGACCACTCACAGTCTGGGAGATAACCCTGCCCTTTCAAATGCTAGCTCCTTCCTAATAACTGTTACATTTCCTCTCCTGGTCTCCCATCTGGCTCAGTCCCAAGGACCTAGAATGTCTGGAACCGTGCCGCCATAGTTTGCAAAGATGGCTGCCTGGCCAAGGATGATGGATGGTGCTTGCCAACCTTGTCCATAAGAAGAGCTCATAAAGTGACAAAGGCAATTCTGAGTACAGCCAGTCTCTTGCAACAAAATACCCATGGACTCCAGGCATCCAGTTTCAGCTCCCATAATGCCAAAATACGGACTCCACTGGGGCTTTGACCTCACCTGCCAAACTGGAATGGGCAGGGAAGCAAGACGACTGTCATAATCCTTGTTAGCAATTCCTTACAAGCATATTTGCGTGCGTGTTCAGGGACAGCTGGAGTGAAGGACTATTCAGGAGACTTGTGCTGTTTGTCATCACTCTACCCTGTCTGATTCTGGTGGGGCTGAAAAGGGGCCCTCTCAGATGTCTAACAAAACAATGTGCTCTGATGGGCCGTCAGAGAACAGCCGGAAGGGGACAGTATGTAAAAAGCCATCAAGCCATTGGGAGAATACTTGGGATCCTGACCTTTTACAAATGAACTCTGAGCAAGTGCTCATGGGTTTTCTGAAGGAGCAAATCACGTACATAGGGCTGAGTTCGAGCGAGCACTGGAGACCTTCACCATCCCTATGGGCTGTGATAAAGTGGCCACCCCTGGAAGGTTTGAAAGCAAACTCAAGTCCTAGGGCCTAGACCTCTAAGTCACTGTTCAAGGTATTCTAATGTCACTGTATTCAGTGTGGGTCCAGGGTGGTTTTGTATATGTGGAGGAGAGAGAGAGAAATATGGGGCTCTAAAGGGAGTAAGTGGAATACGTATGGGACATAATTATCTCAAACCAGCCCAACCTCCATGTATTCCTCAGCAGTCAACCCATCCCTTCCTGCCAGGACAGCTGAGACATCCCCTGGGGGAGCAGCACAGACCTAAAGACCTGCTCAGATTTTAGACTCAAACCTCAGCTCTGCCACTCACTAGAGAGATGACCTTGGGCACATCTAACAGACCTGCTCTATCAGTTCTCCATCTGTAAAGTGGGACAACAGTAGCACCCACCTCTCACAGGGTGGTGACACGGGTGTGAGCTAATGTTTCTAAGACCATTGGCAACGACATCCGGGATAGTGCAAGCCTGTATCACCATCAGGTGCTTGTCTAGCGCTTGCCCTAAAGACACTGCATTCTATACCTTAGTTCAATCACAGAGTAATGTAACCCACCCCCAAGGAGGCATAGCTACTTAGGCTTGTCTTTAGAACAAAAACATAATGGATGTTCCGCAGCATTATTAAGTTAGTCATCCACAAATGTTATTAGAATAAATCATGAATTATGTGTGCGCTTTAAGCACTGTTTAGCCATTAACTTTAAAAATTTTCATTTAGCTTTGTGAAGCATGCCCATAGAACATAACTATAGTAGTAGTTCTGAGCTTGTTCAAGCATAAAGACCTTTAATTGTCTTAAAAATGTAGACTTCCCCTCCTGGGCATATGCATGAGTGCATGCACACATTCAAATGTGCATACACATACACACACACACACACACACACGCACACGCAATGCAATTACTGTTACATTTTTCTTAGTTTCCTACCACTCTCTGAAAAAAACTTGCTTTAAAAATGGCCAAGTGCTTAAGACATCATGAAATAGTTCCATTCAAAAACTGTTTTTTAGGTGGACATCTACGGACAACAGTTGCTAACTAAGGAAGTTCCAGGAGTCCTGTATTAATTTCTCAAGGGCTTGTGTTCCTCAGGTAGGGTGCACATTTCTAGGGGAATGGAATCAGCAGAGGCTAAAGATGGATTCAAAAAGATTGAATACATTCAAATAAAAACTGGTTAACTCAGTCCAAGTCTGAGTACAAGCCAGAATTCCTCCTTCAAATACGGCCTTGCATATCTCTACATGATTGACAAGAAGCAAGAAGGCTACACGGTATTTCATGAAGCTAAAGGCCAATATTATTTATGTTTAAATTACCTGAATGCCCAGGTAGTGTGGTGGTGAAGGTGCTGAATCCTACATGACTGACCACAGTTCAAGTCCTAGACCAGTGGCTTGAAAAATCACAATGGGCACATGTGTGTCCAGGATCCCAGGAGGAGAATGGACTGTGGCATGGCCATCTCTCCTGAAGAGTGATATTTTACTTTCCCTCTCACTGTCTCTCTCTGGCAAGCACATATGCCCTATGACAAAAACCTTTTAAAAAAGAAAAAAGAAAGAGAATAGCTGAATTTCCTTTCCATACAACCTTTCACAATTTGGCCCTAAAACAGTCCATAGTGCAGTGCTTCAGGAATCTGACCCACCACAACAAAGACGTTAAGCAGTGAGCCATATATCCCATATAGTTTCTGCAGTTACCACAACTCCAGAGGTAAAATAGAAAGAACCAAATTTCTGAAATGAATACAGATCCATGGAAACAGCCTCAAGGAAAACAAAGAAGCTCAAAGGGTTGGATATATTCCAGAAAAGTTAAACCAGGACAAGAATTTTATAATCTCCCTTCTACTGATAGAGCTTCCACTATAGGACCCACAATACAATCCCATATGTAGACTTTTGTCTGTCAGATGTGGAAGTGTTAAAATGAAAGTGTGTGTGTGTGTGTGTGTGTGTGTGTGTGTGTACACATGTCCACATCTGCTGAGATCACATTTAGGAGCAAGTTCTCCAATTCATTTTTCAATGCTTCTCATTCTCTTTGAGACCAAATATAAAATAACTTTTCACATTATTGCATCTTACTAACACTTGAAAGGAGAAGTTGTATTTATTTTAGGACCTAATGTGCAAAATCATGCTATTTAACACTACATTATATTCAGAGATCATGCAAGTTAAATAAAGCCACCTTGCTGATTTCTTAATATAGATTCAGCTAAGATTAGTTATGCATCTGCCACCTTAACTAAATTCAGATTGGGGGTGGAAAAAAAAAAGCCCTTATTTAAAAATCACACTTGCATTTTGTGCTTAGAATTTCATGGTTCATTTAAGAGCATCACAATCAAGAATTTAATTATGTCAAAAAAGAATGGTATTTTCTTAACAGCCAAAATTACACCCCCCTTAATTTCTCTCACACCCCACGAAGCATATTTCCTTTAACCTTTAACTTGTTGTCTGACCTATGAAGGAAAGTTGACTAGATGATTTCAGGATACCCTCTGGTTCTATCATGCTGTGATTTTGCAATTTCTAGGGAATACACTGCTGAGGAGGCACACAGGAGCAGAGCCAAAATGCTATGGGAACGTGGCCAGTTCAGTTCCTAAGCAAGGCAGTATTTCCCCTGGCAGCAAACAACTGGCCCACAGAGCAACAGAGGATGTCAAAGTTGCCAGCTCGGAGCCAAAGGGCAACAAGATATTGAAGAATGACAGTTCTAGTCCTACTGAAACCTCAGATGTTCACTGACATTTAAACATTTGCCTAACAACATGTCATTCAATGAATCATTGATCTTAAAAAACATGGATTCCTCCCAACTAAGACCTGTCTGTTATGCCATCAGGATGGACTGAGAACAAATAAATGATGAGAGATTAATCCATCAGAAAGGGGAATTTATTTTTGGATCAGTAAATCTAATAATAACTTTCAGACTGAATAGCAAAGTATTTACTATAAATGTACAGTATAATCCATTATGCTGTAGAATTAATTAAAATAATTAACTCCAGTGGTAGATAATGTGCTGATTGGCTCAATTAAGTAAAGGTCTAAGTAATGACTACTCCTATTACCCCAGCAAATAGAGCCTGAGACAAAGGTTCATGTGCAGGTGGCTTATTTAGCAGTGAATAAAAGAAAGGATCAGGAGGGCCAGCAGGTGGTGTGGTGATTAAGGTGCTGGATCCCACATGGCTGACCGCAGTTCAAGTACTGGACCAGGTGGCTTGAAAAATGATGGGTGCATATGCACGCATGCCCCAAACTCCAGGAGAACGGAAAAGGGATAGCAGTGTCACCATCTCCCAAGAAGGTGATTTCATACTTTTTCTAGCTCTGTCCCTCTCTAGCAAGCGCACACTCCCTATAGCAAAAATCTAAGCAGAAAAAAAAAAGAGAAAAAAAACCAGAATGCATGATGCCAGTTAGCCACTTGGTGATATGTTACTCAATTATGCAAGAACTTCCCAGGGGTCATAGGAAATGCATCTCAGAACTGTGCATGTAAGACAACAAAAAGTGAAAGAGTTATCCATCAGTTTCTACCACCCATTTGTATGGGTTCTCTTCATGGATGTTCATTTCCTTACACTTTCTGTTTACACAGATGAAATCCAGGTCAGCTCTCATAGGAGTGCATTGCAAAGTCAGAGGAGTCTCTAGACACAAGGCAAGAAGCAAAGGCCTAAGCCCATGAGCTGTCAGCCTGCACCTATATGATGCTAGTTGAAGCATATGCAGAACCATTCACTCAGCAATGGCTTGGATAATAATTAGGATCAAGATGACTTGAAGTGGTACACACAAGTGTCAGATCATGTGTATCAGTCAGAATGGGCCAGTTATACTGCAGTAACAAATGCCCCCACAATTTCAATGGCTTACAACAACAAAGGTTTAGTGTTCACTCATGCTACAAATCTGCCATGGGTCAGCTATACTTTGATACCATTTTCTCCACTCTCAGATCAAACAGACTTTGATAAAATAGCCTCCATCAGGAACATTGCCAGTTATTGTGACTAAAGGAAAATATTTAATTTGTGAACCATGCACAGTTTTATAAAGCTTCTACCTGGAAGAGATCCACATCAGTTCTACTCACTTTTTATTGGACAAACCATGTCATAGTTCAAAGGGTTGGGACTTATAATACTCCTGCAGGGAAGGGCAGTGCAAATAGGGTGATTCAAGTGCAGTAACACAATAAATCACACTACGTCTTCATTTGCATGGGGAGAAAGCCAAGGAGGAGGAACACTTTACCATAGGGGACCTTCCTGTGCAAATTCCCTCATGGTATCATCCTTCCTTTGAGCAAGTAGACCCAATATTTAGAAATACTAACTCCTAATCAAAGAAAGCAGATAATTTCTAATGAATCTAATAAGAAAACAAAAATATGGAACAGCATTTAGCATGGTGGTTAAGGCTCAGGACTCCCACATGGTTGACCACAGTTTGAGTCCTGGACCAGTGACTTGAAAATCACACCAGGCACATGTGCATATATGCCCAAAATCCCAAGAGGAGAGCACAGGAGAAGGGATTTCAGCATGGTCATTCCCCCTGGGGGTGATTTCTCATTTTCCCTCTCTGAGTCTCTTTCTTTCTCCAGTGAATGCACATGCCCAATGGCAAAACAAAGACAAAAAACAAACAAACAAAAAACAAGCATGGGAAAAACATTAAAATCACAATGGCCTAATTCCTATGTTATGAATTTCTTTATTTCATAGATGTCAGGATGGAGCCAGTTCTCAGAAATCACAAATGAAATTATTCTAAGCAACTTAGTGGCAAAGCTAGTACTAGGATTTGGTTCTCTGTATTCCCATGCTAGGCTAAAGCTGAATTTAAACACACACACACACACACACACACACACACTCACACATAGTCATAATTCTATATTCAAGTTGGAATACAGAGAAGAAACAGTTACACATGTAAATAACACGTTCTGTAAGACAGCAAGAGTGAGATGACAGTGAGAGGTGGGGTACCAATTTGTAAACGACGGTCTCTCTGAGGAGACAATATGTAAGAAAATTATTAAACCATTTATGTGAAATCACAACATGGTTTTTAATAACAGTTAGCAACATTATCCTCTAAGGGATATTGTTTCTCTATTAAGATTGCTGAATGGATTTTACCCTCTGTTTTCTTTCCACTCCCTACTAAATTTCTATTTTAATTGGTCATTATTATATATTTTTGTTGTACTTATTAAATAAAATGTTATAAATGTTGTTCTTAATTTTAAAATAAAGCAAGTAAACTATTTTATATGCCCACTTCCTAAATTAAATTGCTTTTTAAGTATGTTCTATATACCAAGAAGTCTTCGAAATGAAATTCATTCTTTCTCTTTACCAACTCTAGCCCCCCCAACTTGTACCACCCACAGCTAATTCTTATTGTAGAGAGATTTCTTACCTTTCAAATCTGTAATTAGACTAAAACAAGGTTCCACTAAACAAAATTTTTCTTTGTAATTTAATTCTAACCTATTCTGGACAGAAACATGTGTGGTAGACAGAATTCTAAGGATGACACCAGCGATTCTAGCCCTCAGATAATCCCCTCCCTTCTGAGTGTGGGTGGAACCCATGAGCACCACTATGATTAGGTTACAGCATGACAGAGGGAAATTATTTGAATTGACCTCTTCTAATGACATGAGCCATCTAAAAGCATAGAGTTCCTCTGGCTAGAAAGTAGGAAATCAGAGATATTCAGAACTAGAGAAGAACTCAACCCAACACAGCCAGTTTGAAGCAGGGGAAAGCCACAGGTGAAGGAATGGGAGCAGACATTAGATACAGTCATGGCTAACAGCAAACAAAAAACAAACAAGTAAAACAATCGAAACCTCACATGTTCAGTGGAAGAAACTTAATTCTTCCAAGGGCCTATATGAGTTTGGAAGGATGTTCTCCCCCAGAATCTCTCGATAAGAGCCCTGGCTGGCTTACACCTGGATTTGGCCTTGTAAGACCCTGGGCAGAGTACCCAGTCAGACTTGGATCTTCCCGAGAATTCTGACCTACAGAACTATGAGATAATAAATGGATGATATTTTTAGCCACTAAGTGTGTGGTAATTTGTTATGCGGCCATAGAAAACTAACTAGATTTATCAACTGCAGTCATCTGTTAAACAGCTAAATAATAACAAAAATCAGAATGTGCACCATTAATTCTTACAAAGGAAAGGAATACACTGGGGAAGGAGGGAGGATGTCACTGATGGAAAGGCAGGACTCAGTGTGGTACAAACTAACGGAAAAAAATCCCCACCCAGTTGTAGCACTGGGCTTGGTAAGGCCATCAGCAGCTCTAAAGGAAGAAGCAGACTGACTAGGATAAGATGCTGAGCCACAGTATATAAGAATCAGCATGTAACCAACCCATTCTCCTTCCAGTTCTCAGTACACAGGAATGGTAACAAGGCAATCATGAAACTCTTAAAAAGATCCCATGACGTTTATGATATTTTTTTATTGCAAGTTCATACAATTCCATGCAGAGAGTTCAGAAGTATTAATGGGTTGCAGCAGATACCATTTTATTTTCATTTTCCTTAATGCAAAAGAAAACCCTACTTCCCAATCTCCCTTACTAATGTGCTGGAGTCATTTGGTGGCATTCTGGCCAATGGGATGTGAGCAGAAAAGTGATTTCCAGGCCTTACTGTTAAAAAACATTCTGAGTTGGGTGTCAGGTGGCACGGCGGTTAAGGCGTTGGACTTCCACAACCACAGTATGAGTTCCAGACCTGGAGGCTTGCTTTCTTGCTTTCCCTCTCTATTTCTCTCTGATCAAATTGAAAATAATAATAATAATAAATAAAATTAATAACTTTTGAGAGAGATATTTTTGCTATAGGGTGTGTGTGCTCACCAGGGAGACAGAAAGCTCACCAAGAGAGGGGAAAGAGAAAGTGAGAACTCACCCCTTCCTCCCCCAGGAAGATGGCCTCGCTTCATTCCCTTTCCTCCATTCTCCTCTTGGGATTTGGGCATACATGCATCTACCCAATGTGTTTCAAGTCACTGGGTCTGGGACTCAGACTGTAGTCAGCCATGTCAGAGTCCAACATCTTAACCACTGTGTTATCTGCTGGCCCTAAACAAATAATTTTTTGGAGTATTTTTTGTTTGTTTGTTTGTTTTTGTTGTTGGTTTTTTGTTTTTGTTGTTTTTTTTGGTTTTTTGTTTTTTGTTTGTTTGTTTTTGTTGTTGTTGTTGGTTTTTCGTTTTTGTTGTTTTTTTTGTTTTTTTTGTTTTTTGTTTGTTTGTTTGTTTTTCTCTAGGGCTTGTGTGCTTGCCAGAGACACAGAAAGAGACAGACAGAAAGTGAGAAATCACACCCCAGGGGTTATGGCCATGGTATAGTCCCTTCTCCTCAAGTCTCTTCTTGGGATTTTGAACACATAAGCACACACACCCAGCATGTTTTAAGTCATCAGGTCCAGGACTCGAACCACAGTCAACTATGTGTGAGTCCAGCGACATAACCATTAATGCCATCTGCTGGTCCCAATAATTCTTAAAAAAAAAAAAAAATTCTGAGTTAATCTCTTATATGTGAAGAGGCTATGTGTTGAAATGAAAGGCCACTAGATGGAAGACTCTTGGATCCCTGAATCACTAAATAGAGGAAAAGCACCACAAACCTATACTTCACATGTGTAGCAATTAGGAGACAGAAATAAGTATTGATTATGATAAGGTTTTGAGTTCAGGGTGGATGGAGGAATAATTTTTTAAAATTAAACCATAATGTAACCTGTCCTGAATGATACATATTTTTTTAATTTTTTTTTTATTTTTAGGTTTTTGCCATGGGGCATGTGTACTCACCAGAAAGAAACAGACAGTGAGAGGAAAATGAGAAACTCCACCCCTGGAGGATGGCCATGCCACAGTTCTTTCTCCTCCTTTCTCCTCCTAGGATTTTGGGCATGTACACACATGTGCCCAGCATGATTTTCAAGTTTCCAGATCAAGTACTGAAACTGCAGTCACCCATATGGAGTCCAGCATGCCGCCTGCTGTCCCCTCATTTGATTTAATATCTTTATATGTAGTCTTTTTTTCTTCTTATATTATTTCCTTAATTGAGCATAACACCTAAACATTACACAGGAACTTAAATATAAAGTTTCATTAATATTATAAGAAATCCCTATTCTGGTACATTTCAATATTTACAGTGGATGACTTCTATATTACATAAAATACCAGGAGGAGCTTTAAATCCTGATTGATATGTGTATATGTGGGTACATTTGTTTGCGTGTGTATAAATAGATATATCTGTACATTTATACACAATTACTAATAACACAAACCATGACCAACTCCCTCCTGCCATGCCAAATTAACATGTATTTACCCTTAACTAACATTTCCACTTTCCAGTGCCCACACCCTAGAGCCAGAAGAGCCTGCATCTCTCACCTCTCCAGCCTATCTTAAGGAATGTCAGCCTGGAATCATGACAAGTTATAGTGAAAACTAGCATTTGTTTAGCTTGAAAATGAACTCACGATGAGAAGTTAAAACTATTTCCATGCACATTCTTAAAAGGCGTTAACTATTCCTAAACCAGGACACAGAAGTGAATACAGTGGGCTGTCTAATCTAATCGCCCATTTTCCGTGAACTTGAAATGAATTTCAAAGACCTCAGAAAAGACAAAGGGCTAGTACGTATTCTTTAATGTACAAGATTATAATTAACCTAATGTCTGTTTCAAATTTACTATTATCTATTAAGGAATAAATAATTTTACAGCCCTCTAATGTAGCTCTTAAGCTTTAAATCACTGACCATAACTAATAAGCAGCTTAATAGCAAGAATACCCTAAATAGAGCCACAGACCACGATTTCACTGCACATAAATCATCATCGTTTTTAATGCAAAGGCAACAGCAAATCTCTGTAATTACTGGGTGCATTTTGAATCACTTTTATTATCACTGCACTGGCCCCATTAAAAATCCAAAACACTGAACTGCATGGAATATAAAATTGGAATTATGATACACTACAAACTCTAATTGAAATCCATAAATTTTCTACTAGTATTCAGAATTATTTTTGTTGTTAAAGAATTTCAGCTATGCAGAATTAACTTGGAAAGCATGTGCTTTTGCCTAGAACACTAAGAGCATTTTACACTACCAGGTTCGGGGACTGATTCTGGGCCATAATCATATGGATTGTTTCCTATTCACTCAAGATTTTACATTTCTAAATCAAACTATAATATACAAAAAGAATGAAACGACTCAAATGGAAAATATTATTCACAAAAGAGTATAAATTCATTCATTCCCTTCCCGTACCTCTGCAAACCTAGCCTTGCCCGTCACCACCAATTACAAGAGATCCTGTAACATCAACATTCATTTCTTTAAAATGATCCCCAAAAATTCACTAAATTCATGAAAAGACAAGGATACTGATTGATGACACTTATTATTTTTTTAATTAATTAATTTATTTATCTTTATTATCATCATAATCTTTATATTACATTGGATTACATATAACTTTACAGTGTATTTCGTTGCTTTTTCAGAAGGGGATGACACTTATTATTTTTTAAAGAATTATTTTAATTTTATTTATTATTATTTTTTAATTTGACCAGAGAAAGACTGAGGGAGAGGGAAGATGAGAAAGCAAGTCACCAGGTTCAGGACTCAGACCACAGTTGGCCATGTGGGAGTCCAACACCTTAATCACCACGCCATCTGCTGGCCTCAACAACATTCTTATTCATGTGCATCTAAGAAATGAACACAAGATAAGCCACTAAACCATTTAGATGGATGGCCATACTCCAAATATAACTTTCTGTATAAGTTTAATGGCTAATAACTTAATATTCACTTCTTAAAAATCCTTGATACTCCTCTAATACTTTAGATAATAATGGGTCAAGTTCTTTTTCTATACATATGAATTTATACAAATACTACCTACTGTGGGCAGAATTGGTGGTTATATGGGAAATCTGAGATTGTATACCTTTTAGCATTTCAGATAAATATTCCCTGCATATTTTCATTCATGTGGGTATATGTAAATATGCTACTCTTTACATCAGATCATCCAATGCAGTTCATCTAATTAAAACAAAATTTCCTACATACTGACCCTTATGAAATTGCCCATTGTCCATAGTAGAGGTCATAGCCCTGCAAAACCAACTATTTTTAAGAATAAATGTGTCAACACAGGGACTCTTTCATAAATTCTATGTGCTATAATTTTCTATTCATAGAATACTGGCAACTGAAAGGTCTTAATCCCTTTTGAATCTCTTCATTTGAAGCATAACTTTCTTTTTACAAGTAAAGAGAGGACTTGCTCTCCCATGAACGTTCCTTTACCACACCGCACGTCAGCTTGTATTTCACACTCTCCTGGAACACCTTCACCTCCTCCTAACCAATACCTAGACCTGACTCCGAGTTCACCTTTTATGTTCTAAATTAACAGATGGCCTCATCCTGAAGAATTAATTCTCCTTATTATGGGTTCTTAGTTCACTTAATGCCCATTTTCATTTCTCATCTTTGCTGTCTTAAGCTGTCACTTATGCATTCAATATTTCACACTTTATATCTTCTCTTATCAAATAAATTCATCAAGAGAGGTAATAGCTTAGTGCTGACTGAAGAAAATTATCAGTAATCCATAATCCATACTCATTGCATAATTTCAGAAATAGGTATCTTTTCTCTATTTATACCTAAATATCATAAATTCTGGTCATTTTATACTCAATAGACACCAAGCAAATAAAACACACAAACACCCATATGAAGACTCCAATAGTAAATGTATTAAAAATGAAAACTTTTGGGCCAGCAGGTAGCATGGTGGTTAAGGCACTAGACTCTCACGTGGCCAACTGTGATTTGAGTCTCAGATTCAATGGCTTAAAAATCATGCACAGTATATGTGTGTTTATGTGTGTCCAAAATCCCCAGAGAAGAATGAAGGATCTATAGCTATAATATTGGATTTTTGAAAGAGTCATGACATTTTTGTTGGTTTGTTTTTCTATGCAAAAATATGTCACGACTTTTCGGACAACCCAAGAGTTCTGACATGAATGTTGGTTGATACACAAGCTCACACTGATGAGCAAAATGGAAATGGAGGGAGGTGTCCTGTGGGTAGAGCCTTCCATTCAGTCAGTGCAAGGCTGGCTGGGTGCTCGCCAGTCCCCAAGGACCTTGGGGCTGGTGAGATGAGTAAACCATGATCCTGCCTTCCCATCTGATGGAAATAAGAAGACTTAAAGCAGCAATTATCCTGATAATAATCTAAGATTATAATTAAATACTGCAATTTCAGGTAGGATATTTTAAATGCTTAGCCAAATACAGTTCTATAATTTACATAATCATAACTGATTATTATGACTTTTGTGTAATTTCTTCAGTGGACTGGACTTTACTCACATCAGCACGATTAAAACATTTTTCTAAAACATTAGAATAAAACTAATTGAATATTTCAGAGCTTAAAGAACCTCTTATATCTCTAACAATGATAAAAATAAAAGAACACTATTTTTTTTTAATCCTCGAAAGTTTAAATGTCTTCGAATAATAACTGTAAATATATCCTGGTTTTGTTATATAGACTTTTCAAGCCAGAAAGATCTATGATGGGGGGGGGGGGAAGGCATGTGTTTTAAAGATTTTAGAATGGGGGGGGGGGAAGGCATATGTTTTATACACAGAGCACTATTCGATGTGCTAGAGTCAAGACAGTAGTTTGCAATTGTAAATAAGGCTAATTCTAAATGAAAGTAGGCCAAGTTCAGAGGTTACCTTGGATTAACTTGGATCTGTGTTTCATGACTTTGTCATTCTCAGGATAACAGATTAAGACATCAAATAGTAGAAACTGCAAAGGCAGCTGATTAAGGAAAACGCCCAGGGCTCAGCACCCAGCATACGATTTTCTCTGTTTGGGAACCAGGAACCTGGAACCCACCTCAGTAATCCCTCAACTCCACTCCAAGTCACTGCACACCTTCCCTCTGTTTGTTTTTCGTAGCATTCACGTGAGCTCTCTTATCCCCAACGTTTGCCTTTCCTTGGTTGTTGTTCTTATAAAATTCATTACACAAACCTCAACAAAAGACCACAAAGAAAAAGAACAAAACCACAAGCCAATTGTGGCTGAGGCAGCAAGGGTCCGGGCAGGATGGCATGCCTCCAAGACTCCAGGGGAAGGAAGAGCTGGTGGGCCCCCAGGGCACCTTGGACTGCTTCACTCTGAGCTCCTCAGCAGAGAGATGAGAACAGACATGTCTTGTCACAAAGAGCTGTCTGCACCTTTGTGCTCACACAGGTTCTGCTTCTCCAAGGTAAGTCCCAAGTAACAGGTGTGTACACATGTGGGCATGCACGTGTGGCCCTATGTGCACAACTATGTACACACACGGCATAGTTAGTGTAGGTCAAAAACCATCAGTCCTCCACAATCAGTGTGATTCCCGGCTACAATCCATCTATTTATATCAATAGTTAAAACTCTAAGGTTAATAATTATGATGGAACAGAAATCTCAAACACAACAAATATTTCTCTCCCTGAACCAAAGCCTCTTAATATGTTTGTATGATAGTTCTGGTTTTTAATTAGTAGAAGCTAGACATTAGAACAAATATTTTCTTCCTATATGGTAAATACTAATGTACTTAAAGAGAACAGAAAAATCACTGTACAAAAAGGTGCTGAAGGATCTCCATGACATTGGATATTTTGAATTGTCCTCTGACCCCATCTCTAAGCCCAGAAAGCCTTTTTCACTATGTTTTTAAGCACACAGAACAAATCGTAAGCACCTCAGTGACCATAAGCATTGTATAAATTGGGGAAACCTTGGAAGAATTATTTTAATGACAGCATTCAAAAATCAGCCTTATAGTACAAAATATTTATAAGTGCCTGACTCATTTTAATTGAATGAGATATTTCAAAGTGTTCTAAATTAGTACAGTATGAGCAAACTAAGTGGCATAAAAAGTATCAATAATAAGCAGACTGCTTTGCTGGGGTAAAGGGGGATGAAATAGGCATAAAATGAAAACAAAAAATACAAGGAAATCATTACTGATGAGTTTACTCAGCATTTTCTGCAAATCCTACACCTCCTTTTTGCAAACCTTCTGGAAGGCTTCTTATGGGGTTATCGTTAATGAGGCAATAATGGGGTCGAATAATCTTATGAATCTTAACACAAAGAAATTGCTTATTTGCACGTATACCTCATACCTGAGCCAAGTAAGATTTATACTATTAACAGAATAAAATGTTCAATTCTAGAAGACAAATATACCTAAATTACATTTAAATTGGTATTTATCAAATGACCAGCCAATGGAAGTTACTCTTGAATAATTCTGAGGTGTAGATAGGAATAAAAGGTACACTTCATCTGGTAAGGTCATAACAATATTTATGATTTTTAAGAAATATGATTGCTAATCAAAAAAAGTACTTATATAAACATAACTGCAGCGACTAGTGTTTTCCTATCAATTCAATTGCTAATATGCCTTGAAAAGGTTTACAGTTTTCATCTACAACAGAGCCAACACCGCATACATAATAAATCCATTCATTTACTGAGTGCTTACTATGTATCAAGCACTGTGCGAGGTACTTTACATACTTTTTTTTTTTTTAATGTAATGTTCTAAATAGTTCTGTAGGGTAGGTGGCACCGTTTATAAATGAGGAAATGTTGGCAGGGTAAGCTCTGTAATCTCCCTGAGATATCACAGATCCGAACTGATGGATGGCCCAGCCATGGTGGCACAGGTGGTAGGGGGTCACTGTGCAATTTTAGAGCCACATGGGAAGTGCCCAGGTTTGGACCCTGGGTCACCTTGAACATGCCAGGCACATGTATGGTCATGGAAGCCTGGATTCACAATGTGGTGAAGGGTACTAGTCTGTCTTTGTGTATGTGTGTGTGCATGTGCACACGCTATAAGGGTATGTGTCAAAGGAAAGGAAAGGGGGGAAAGGAAGGGAAAGAAGGGAAGAAAATAGAGGGAAGAAAGGAGAGGAAAAGGAGGGAAGAAAGGAAGAGAGGAAGAAAGAAAGAAAGAAGGAAGG
This sequence comes from Tupaia belangeri chinensis, assembly GCF_000334495.1. Lineage (NCBI taxonomy): Eukaryota > Metazoa > Chordata > Mammalia > Scandentia > Tupaiidae > Tupaia > Tupaia belangeri. The sequence goes on from NW_006159932.1 coordinate 1,165,170, forward strand.
AAAGAAAGAAGAAAGAAAGAGAGAGAGAGAGGGAAGGAGGGAAGGAAGGAAGGAAGGAAGGAAGGAAGGAAGGAAGGAAGGAAGGAAGGAAGAAAGAAAGAAAGAAAGAAAGAAAGAGAGAGAGAGAGAGAGAGAGGGAGGGAAGGAAGGAAGGAAGAAAGAGAGAGGAAGAAAGAAAAAGAAAGAAAGAGAGGGGAGAGAGGGGTTAGAAATGAGGATGAGTGAAACGTCAGAATGGGTGCATTAATCGGTGAAGGACCACTTCAGTTAGTACCTGCTGGTCCAGGCTGCAGAGGACTTTTGAGAACCTTTTTGCAACATGTCTTAAAATGATGCCAAAGAAAGCAGAAGCTGAGGTATTTGTCAATACTGACTCTCAGCTTCTAGTGGTTAAGAATTCCTCTGGGTGTATAGTTTCCTCACAGAATTGCCAGGTTGTGCTCTTGTGCAAGACTCTGAGGTGGCCAGGGCGTGTCCTCGGGATGGACATGGACAGAGAAATGCAGAGGTGAGAAGCAGAGGTGAAAGAGGTCATCCTGATAAGGACTCTCCTCTTGGAAGGTCAGGGAGGTCGAGGGCACACAGAGCAGGCTGCCCGGCTTTTGATCCATGCAGTATTTGGAGCTGCAGATCTCTTCCAGCTTACACTTTTCATTATATTTATATGTCTTCAGATGGACCGAAGCTTTTCAATTTAATCTATTTTATACACAGAGCACTATTCGATGTGCTAGAGTCAAGACAGTAGTTTGCAATTGTAAATAAGGCTAATTCTAAATGAAAGTAGGCCAAGTTCAGAGGTTACCTTGGATTAACTTGGATCTGTGTTTCATGACTTTGTCATTCTCAGGATAACAGATTAAGACATCAAATAGTAGAAACTGCAAAGGCAGCTGATTAAGGAAAACGCCCAGGGCTCAGCACCCAGCATACGATTTTCTCTGTTTGGGAACCAGGAACCTGGAACCCACCTCAGTAATCCCTCAACTCCACTCCAAGTCACTGCACACCTTCCCTCTGTTTGTTTTTCGTAGCATTCACGTGAGCTCTCTTATCCCCAACGTTTGCCTTTCCTTGGTTGTTGTTCTTATAAAATTCATTACACAAACCTCAACAAAAGACCACAAAGAAAAAGAACAAAACCACAAGCCAATTGTGGCTGAGGCAGCAAGGGTCCGGGCAGGATGGCATGCCTCCAAGACTCCAGGGGAAGGAAGAGCTGGTGGGCCCCCAGGGCACCTTGGACTGCTTCACTCTGAGCTTAATCCCTCAACTCCACTGCAAGTCACTGCACACCTTCCCTCTGTTTGTTTTTCGTAGCATTCACGTGAGCTCTCTTATCCCCAACGTTTGCCTGAGAAAAGAGCTGTCTGCACCTGTGTGCTCACACAGGTTCTGCTTCTCCAAGGTAAGTCCCAAGTAACAGGTGTGTACACATGTGGGCATGCACGTGTGGCCCTATGTGCACAACTATGTACACACACGGCATAGTTAGTGTAGGTCAAAAACCATCAGTCCTCCACAATCAGTGTGATTCCCGGCTACAATCCATCTATTTATATCAATAGTTAAAACTCTAAGGTTAATAATTATGATGGAACAGAAATCTCAAACACAACAAATATTTCTCTCCCTGAACCAAAGCCTCTTAATATGTTTGTATGATAGTTCTGGTTTTTAATTAGTAGAAGCTAGACATTAGAACAAATATTTTCTTCCTATATGGTAAATACTAATGTACTTAAAGAGAACAGAAAAATCACTGTACAAAAAGGTGCTGAAGGATCTCCATGACATTGGATATTTTGAATTGTCCTCTGACCCCATCTCTAAGCCCAGAAAGCCTTTTTCACTATGTTTTTAAGCACACAGAACAAATCGTAAGCACCTCAGTGACCATAAGCATTGTATAAATTGGGGAAACCTTGGAAGAATTATTTTAATGACAGCATTCAAAAATCAGCCTTATAGTACAAAATATTTATAAGTGCCTGACTCATTTTAATTGAATGAGATATTTCAAAGTGTTCTAAATTAGTACAGTATGAGCAAACTAAGTGGCATAAAAAGTATCAATAATAAGCAGACTGCTTTGCTGGGGTAAAGGGGGATGAAATAGGCATAAAATGAAAACAAAAAATACAAGGAAATCATTACTGATGAGTTTACTCAGCATTTTCTGCAAATCCTACACCTCCTTTTTGCAAACCTTCTGGAAGGCTTCTTATGGGGTTATCGTTAATGAGGCAATAATGGGGTCGAATAATCTTATGAATCTTAACACAAAGAAATTGCTTATTTGCACGTATACCTCATACCTGAGCCAAGTAAGATTTATACTATTAACAGAATAAAATGTTCAATTCTAGAAGACAAATATACCTAAATTACATTTAAATTGGTATTTATCAAATGACCAGCCAATGGAAGTTACTCTTGAATAATTCTGAGGTGTAGATAGGAATAAAAGGTACACTTCATCTGGTAAGGTCATAACAATATTTATGATTTTTAAGAAATATGATTGCTAATCAAAAAAAGTACTTATATAAACATAACTGCAGCGACTAGTGTTTTCCTATCAATTCAATTGCTAATATGCCTTGAAAAGGTTTACAGTTTTCATCTACAACAGAGCCAACACCGCATACATAATAAATCCATTCATTTACTGAGTGCTTACTATGTATCAAGCACTGTGCGAGGTACTTTACATACTTTTTTTTTTTTTAATGTAATGTTCTAAATAGTTCTGTAGGGTAGGTGGCACCGTTTATAAATGAGGAAATGTTGGCAGGGTAAGCTCTGTAATCTCCCTGAGATATCACAGATCCGAACTGATGGATGGCCCAGCCATGGTGGCACAGGTGGTAGGGGGTCACTGTGCAATTTTAGAGCCACATGGGAAGTGCCCAGGTTTGGACCCTGGGTCACCTTGAACATGCCAGGCACATGTATGGTCATGGAAGCCTGGATTCACAATGTGGTGAAGGGTACTAGTCTGTCTTTGTGTATGTGTGTGTGCATGTGCACACGCTATAAGGGTATGTGTCAAAGGAAAGGAAAGGGGGGAAAGGAAGGGAAAGAAGGGAAGAAAATAGAGGGAAGAAAGGAGAGGAAAAGGAGGGAAGAAAGGAAGAGAGGAAGTTGAAAAAAAAATTTAAGTGCTAGAGCCAGGTCCATCTGCCTTGTGGCCCTGGGAGCTCATCAACAGTCTAGCAGGTTCTTCTCCTGTACATGGTACAGAAACATGCCGAGGTGTGGGTTCATCCTGTCCAAGCTTACATAAAGCTATTCGAATGTGGACTGGTCCTGAATGTGGCAGGTACTAAGCTTTTCAGACAAGACCACTTTCGCTAGGCAAGAAACTAATTTCATCAGCTGCTGAGCAATTGACCGTGTCAAGTCTCAGATTCTATCAATAGCTCAGATTCCAACTGCATGTGATGGTGGGCGAGAGGGCTGACCTAACCCTGACAACATAACTGCCTCGGTAGGCGATACAGCATGGACGAAACTCTGTAGGCCAGTGTGCTACTGGTTGAATTATGCACTTCCCAGTTAACATGCTTAAGTCCTAACCCCTAGTACCTCAGATGTCACTGAAATCTGGACGAGGCCCTTAAAGAGGTAATTATGGGACCAGTAGATGGTGTGCTGGATTCCCACATGGCCGACCACAGTTTTAGTCCCAGACCTGGCAGCCTGAAAATAACGCCAGGTGCATGTGCATGTGTGCAGAAAATCCCAGGAGAAAAAATGGAGAAGGGACTGCAGTGGAGCCATAACCCTGGGGGGAAGAGCGATGTTTCTCACTTTCCTTCTCACTGGTTTTCTCTCTCTCCAGTGAGCGCATGTGCCCTATGGCAAACACCATAAAAACAAAACAAAAGGAGGTAATTAGAGTAGAAGGAGGTCATGTGGCTGGGTCCTAATACAGGAGTGATGACCTCATAATATTAGGACATAGGCGAGACAAACAGGCAACCACGTGATGATGCAGAGAGGAGGCTCCCATCTACAAGTCAAGAAAAAAGGCCTCATCAGAAACCAGCCCTGCTGACATCTTGATTTTGGACTTCCCAGACTCTGGAAACTGTGAAAACAAATACATTTCTGTTGTTTAAAGCCTCAGTCTATGGTGTTTTGTTATGGAGCCCTGGTAAACTAACAGTCAGCAATTAAATCCATGTTCAACCCTTGCAGGAATATCCTGTCCCTGAGTTACATGCTTTGATCAAATGAAAACAGACAAATGAACTGATTATCACTGCAGCAATATGGCAAAGTTTCTCAAACCAAAGCCCCAAGGATGGAGGGTAAGGTGGGACACAGAAAAAGGGGGTGCCTGTGGATAAAGAGAGGATAAACTCCTGTGGAAAGAATGAGGGCGAAAATCAAATAATGGTAAAAGAATGGAACTTTGTAAAAATAAATAGGTTTAGCGAACTCTGCAGATCAAATCTATCTGACAGGCCTGTAGTCAGGGAACACTTTCTGAACTCATTAGCACGACAGGGACGTCCCTCAACCACTCAGCCCAACCCTGTTCCATATTACACCATGCAACTAAGATCCCCCATTTTGGTTTGGACAAATCAAACCACTCATCAATCCATGTCTCACACTTTCCTTACATAGAATGTTGCTTATGCTACTTTACACATTCATTCAACAAATACTTATAAGTCATTGAACATACAAAAATTGATAAAAAATGGATGAGATCTTGGTATTATTCACATTTTTTCAGCATCCAGTAGTCTGTCCCCACTGTACTTCTGCCTAGTAAAATCCTACCTGTCCTTCATGTTCTAGGCACTCTTTAAAGATCCTCAAACTCCCAATCAAAATGAAGAGCTCTTTCCTTGATGCTCCTGTAGACCTTCATTTGTATTGCAGTTTGACATTCATGTCATGCTAGAATGCTACATATAGGTACTAGCGGACATATTTATGTACGGATAGATCTGTGCATGAATGCTTGCATGTGTGTGTGCATGTGTATCTCCCTCCAGGTTATAAATCACACCAGGGCACATTTTATACCATACTTACCATTGAATCCTCCTCTCCCTCCACTTAACCCTAATGATACTTTGCCCATTCTTGGTGTCCAATGAATATTTGCTGACTATGATTTAAAATATCAATATTCATATTCATCAACTTACAGGCTAGAGTATTAACCAAAAATCTAAAAGTCACCAAATCTAAATCTAAAAGCTCTAGGTTTGGAGTGTTTTCCCTGCAAAATACTGTTCCCCTTCCCTCTTGTCACATTCATGCATTTTAGCTGAATTGCAACAAGCCCAGTTCATCATGTCTGAGTTCTGCCCCAGGAATTCATTTCAAGCAGGCCATCTGAAGACTGTGGTATGTAGGTGGCACTGATGAAGTGTCAAAAGGCAGCCAGATGTGGTCTCTGTGGTCTATCCAAGAATAATGGCCAGAAGGTTGGACCTGTACCTGCTCATTGGAATTTAAGATTGGTTTAGAGATTGATGCCTTATGACCATCATAAAAGCATCTCGCTCTCCAGAAGGCATGCTAGCTTTCTCCATCATGTTTTTACACCTATATGTGAACATATCCACAGACTGGTCCTGCTAAAGAGACAGAATTTGTCGAGCACATTCAGGGACATTGTTAGAAACTGGCGCTTCCCTAACACCAGCCAGCACAGATTTCTCTCTTTACTAGACTTTGTGACACATGCTTTGGTCAATTTTGCTCACATAGCAACCTGCTTTCCCAGTTCACAACTTAATTAAAATATTAATATTAATATTAATAGAACTGCAGTCCTATTTTTAGAAGGGTGACAGTTGTTTTTTGTTTGTTTGTTTTTTTGCCATAGGGCATATGCATTCACTGGTGGGAGACAGTGAGAGGGAAAATAAGAAATCACCTCCCAAGGGGGGATGGCCACACTGCAATCCCTTCTCCTCCATGCTCCTCCTGGGATTTGAGGCATGCATGCACACATGCCTAGTGTTGTTTTCAAGTCACCAGGTCCGAGACTCAAACTGCAGTTTGCCATGTGGGAGTCTAGCACCCTAACCACCATGCCAACTGCTGATAGTTGTGGTTGGTTTTAAGTTTGATCTTTCCCTTAAGACTAATGACTATGCCAAGCCATAAATGGGAAAAAGAACCATATTCCTTGTAACCTCTAGCTACTAATACACTGAATATTAATTAAAAATTCACTAAAAGTTCTATGGCCCAGTGGCTAAGGCAGCTGGAGCCCATGTGTCCAACCACATGGTTCAAGTCTCAAGTCGGTGGCTTGAGAAACGCACTGGGCACATGGGTGTACATGCACAAGATTTCTAAAGGAAGACAGATGGAGAAAGGATTGCAATGTGACCATTTCTCATGATGGCTGGGGCGGGGAGCTTTCTCCCCTCTTTCTGTTTCTCTGGTGAGTGGATACATCCTCTAACAATAAAATAAAAGTTAAAATCGATCAACACTATCAGATTCCATTCTTTTTCAAGGTAGTTCTCCTTCTTGTGTTTACCTTCCATAGACTTTAAAAAATGTATTCCCTGGATGGCATAATGGTTACGTTGCTTGACTTCCATGGAGTTGACCACGGTTTGAGTACCAGATCCACTGGCTTAAAACTCATACTGGGTGCATGTGTGTGCATGCCCACATCCCAAGAGGAGAATGGAGGAGGAAGGACTGTGGCATAGCCATCCCCTCAGTGTGTGTGTGTGGAGGGGGAGAGGGGGTGATTTCTTACTTTATGTCTCTCTGGTGAGTTTATACATCCTATAACAAAAATCTTACCCAAAAAAAAAGAACAAAAAGGTGTATTTCTATTCCAGGCAGTCCAAACTTGTGACACTCTAGCCCCCAATGCACTTCTCCTTCAGGAGTCAAGCATGCTTTTATCTCCCCATGAGAACACCCCTGCCATATTAGATGTCTATGTTGTGAACACCCTCACAGGTTCCCACACCCATTCACAGTACTCACTACAGTAGGTGCTGGCCTATTGACGGGTCTGTTTTCACAATTAGTTAGTTCTTGAGGACACAGACTGGGTCTTATTCATCAGAGTAATCCCACCACCTAACGCAACAGAACACTGAACTGTGCAATGTCTTGCATAGAAAATATGATCAGTTAAAAAGAAAAGTGAATGGAGAAATAGGGTCATTCAAGAGTACAAACATCAATTTTGAAGTAAAAGAGTAATATTCATCTATGTTCTTTCTTCAGAGCATCGACGGCACATGGAGATGAAATACTTCAGTCCCTTCTTACATATAGAAGTCAAAATAGCATCCACATCATCACAGATAGCATGTTATTTGAAGACTTACTACGTACTGGGCATTTTTCTAGGTACTTTATTATCTAATTAAATGCCTGCAAAAAAGAAAAAAAAATTCCCCTAAGATATGTTGGACTGCTATCCCGCCTTACAGATAAGGAAACTGAGGTCCTCCCAAATTAACATGTTTAACACCACCAGACAGCATAGCCTATTTACAGACAGAGATTGTCAGGAGTTTTTTTAAATTCCATTTTAAATATGCATTTTATGAGAGTCTACTATCTGTTCTTCTAGAGTAAAAAACCATTTAGGGGGCAGGTTTGTTGAGATATAATCTATGTATAATTATGTCACCTTTTTAAATGTGTAGGTCAATGAGTTTTGACAAATGAATGTAAACATGTAACCAAAATTATAATCAAAATATGGAACATTTTCACTATCTGATATTTTCCACATGTTCTTTTGTATTCAATTCAATCCCTCTACTCCAGCTCATGGCAATCACTGACATTTTTCCTGTCACAACGGTTTGGCCTTTTCTAGAAGTTATGTAAATGAAATCTTACACTAAGTAGTCTTTTGTGTCTAATTTGTTTCATTTGGCACAATGCTTCAACAGGCTATCCATGTTACTGAAAGTATCAGTAATGTGTTCTTCTTTAATGTTCAGTTGTCCCTGAGTACCATATGTAACAATCTATTTCTCCATTCACCAGTACATAAACATTCAGGTTGTTTCAGTTTGGGGCTATTTTAACAAAGTTGCTATGTCCACTCCTGGGTAGGCCTTAGTATGGACATATGTTTTAATGTCTCTCCAGTACATAGCTAAGAGTGGGACTGTTTGTATGGGAATTTTATATCCACCTTGCTAAGAAACAGCCAAATTGTCTTAAGTAGTCTGATCATCCTTGATCTCCACTAGAAATGTAGGATAGGGTGTTCAAAAGGTTCATAGAAAATGTCTATTATTAAAGAACTACACAAGAAAGTCATTCTTCCCCTCTTTGGCACCAAAATAAACTTGCACTTTAATCCCAGGTTTCTAGAAACTTTTTGAAGTACCTCGTGAGAATTCCACTGGGTCCTATTTTTAATAGTTCTGAGAGAGTTTTTAATTCTAGCCATTCTAATTGTGGCATGTCCCATTGTGGTGTTAAGTTTGTGACTCCACTCAAGTCCCCTGGTGGGGTCAAGAAGGCTTTTCCTGGTTCTCTTGCTGCAGACTCTATCTGTGACAGGCCCTGTGCACTGGAGCTTCAAGGCTGAGTGAGACTTTCTCTGTATTCCTGCACTTTCCACTCATGAATGACCATCCGTCTCTACCTTGCATCTTTGTGAGTCTTGGGTTTATCTTGCTTCTCTCCAGCTGTGGTGGATCCCTGTGTCACATCCGTTCAGACCCTGAGCTCAAATTTCCCAATGTTGCCCTGGTGAAGACAGGATTTATCTAGTGTCAGCACAGGCTGGGAGGGCATTTTTCTCTCTGTCCCAACAGCTGACAGTCCTTGCCTGGGTCCAGGCATTCGGGCAGGTTTCTTGCTCACCACCTGCCTATGACAGCACTGTGCCCTGTGACAGAAGGTCCAGGACACCGGGGGGTGTGTATGTGTGTGTGTGTGTGTGTGTGGGTTGCCTATTCCTCAGAGGCCCTTAAACATCATCTGCACATCCGCCCCACTGAGGAGTCTCTGGTTTCCTGCCCTGCTCCTGTTGTCCTCATGAAGTACCTAGGAGAGGCCTGTGCTCAGGAGCTGGCTAGTGGAAGCAGGTCCTCTCTGGGCCTGCAGTTCCTGGGAAGTTTATACTGTCATGCTGCTCCTCATTGGTCTTTGAAAATTCACAAAATCCTCCCGTTTTTCCTTTAAATCTGTGTTGGCAGTTCCTAGCCCTTCCTCTTAGGCTTTGCCAAAGACAAAACAATTATTTTTTTTTCTGCTTTCCTCAGAATTTAGATCACCTGACTGCCTTTAGACCTCATGTCTCTGATGGGGAGGAAAAATGCATGTCATCATAGATGACCCATCTTTTTCTCATTGTTGGAACAGGAGTAATATCTTCTGTGGCTTTCTACATGCTGAATGAAAGCAGGACTCTAGGGCTTAATATTTAAAACAAATTACTACTCCTACATTATAGGATAACTAAATGCTTTCTCATCACTTTGAAATTCCCCATTCCTTCTTTTTTTTTTTTTTTTGAGAAAGCAAGACATCACCCCCTCCATGGGGGATGGCCATGCCACAATCCCCTCGTCTCCATTTTCCTCTCAGGATCCTGGGCATGCATGAGTTTAAGCCACTGGGTCCAGGACTCAAACTGCAGCCAACCACATGGGAGTCCAGCGACACAGCCATTACACCAACTGCTGGTCCTGCACATTCCTTCTTTCTAACATAACAAAATCACTACTCAGTATGTAGGTCGTTTGTGCATACTCAGGTGATCTGAAGCTATCTTAGGCCTATTCCCATTAAACACACATGATGCTCACAGATATAGCATGGGGCTAGGCTTACTGGAACTGTGTAATATTAACTAACCCTCCATACAGGTTAATGCCCCTTTCAAAATCAAGGCTGAGAAGGGAGCCTAGTTCCCAAGTTCATAATTGCCTCTCCTTGAATTTCAAATATTTAACAGCAGAACAAGACTTCAAATACAAGGATCTAAACAAAGGGGATAACTATTAGAAATTATTAATACTTTTAAGCAAACAAATCAGGACTGAATTATGCAAAACCGAAGTATCTTTAAAAGTAATGTTTGGGCCAGGTCATGGCATGGTGGTTAAGACAGCTGGATCCTACATGGCTGACCATACAGTTTGAGTCCCAGACCCACTGCCTTCAGAAGCATGCCAGGCATGTGAGCATGCATGTCCAGCACCCTGTAATGAGGGAGAAATAGAGATGAGATTGTGGCATGACCATTCCCAAGGGGGTTGCTTTCTTGCTTTCCTTGTCTCTTTCTCTGTCTCTTACAAGTGCATGCATCCTCTGACAAAAAAAAAAAAAGAAAAATTAATTTAGGTTTTTGCTGGGAGACTTATTACAAGAGACTTATTATGAGATCACACACATGATCAAAATATTAATGAACCAATTCCTTTGAAAATGCTCATTCCTAAGAAAACCAGCTTTTAAACTTTGCAATCACTTACTTTGTTTTGTTTTTTTACTCAACAGTTCGATTTGGGACTAAAAATATGACCACCCATTACCTACGAGTTAATTTTACCAAAATGACTCTCGATTGTTTCTAAACCCTACTTTAAACACCAACTATGCCATTCTGGACTTTTAAAACCTGTGCCAGAGGTTATGAAAACAACTCGGATTAACTTCCAGAAGTATTCTGATGAAGGATGGGATCATTTCATTAGATGACTGGCTCCCACATTATTTTCCACCTTGTCAAAAGGAAGGAGAGCCCTGTGCCTTAAGAACGTATCCTAAACTAAAATAGCAAAGCATGGATTTAGCAAAGAATATGGCAAAAACCCCTGAATAACTAAACCAAAGAGAACCAACATTGTTTTGCAAAGTGCGTAACAGCAGCACTCCTACATGGTTAATGACGGGTAAGAACTGCATCATCCTGCACTAGGACACAGACCAAGCCATCGGATGCTCAGGTGTTTTTAAAGTGTGACTATTAAAATTTTTATTGCCAATGGACATTTAAGAAAGAGTGAGAGAGAGAGGGGGGAAGTGAGAAAGCACTCCCCCATGGGCATAGTCACACTGCAATCCTTTTCCCTCTCTTCCTCCTTCCCACCAGGATTTTGGGCATGCATGCACACAGGCCTGATCTGTTTTTCAAGCCATTGGAACCAGAATTCAAACCACAGTCAGTCATGTGGGTTTTGGCTCCGTTAACTACGGCACCATGCAGCCAGCCCAGGCCAGCACACTTACGTTTAACAGGAGCTTCTGCTACCAAACTGGCATGATTTAATTTTTATATGACTATCTTTTCTGCCTTTTGGTTGAATAGTATTTGTAATGTATATTAGAAGAATGGATGAAGTCAAATGAAAAATGGGAATGATCAACGGCACTGGGGAGAAATGTTCACATACTGAAATGCTCACACTGTAAGCTAAACAATGTGATTGAATGTATATAGAAAAAGAAATAAATAAAAATTTTCAAAAAAAATGGGAATGCTATATAAAATCTTCAGAATATAAGTGAATTGGTATGTTCTTAGATTTTTTATAATGATAAAGTCTCTAGGACATATCCATCCCCTATCCCACACCTATGTATCACCAATTTTAAAAAGTCACAAATCACATGGTTGCCAAATTCCATAAAGCAGTGTTGTTAGGCATGGTTGCACAGGGCTGAGGCCCATGGCTCTGGGATCAGTACACTTGACTTTCAAATGAAATTTACTAATTCTCTGACTTTGTATACGTTACTTAAGCTCTTTAAGCCTCATTATGATAAAGAAATGGCAAAAATAAACTCTACCTCAGAAAACTGTCATGAGGATGGAATGAAATGTTATGTAAAAGTACTCTTTACTAAAAATAATATAAATATTACTGTTGTTATGATCCGACATATGACTTTTTTTTTTTAATTTGGTCAGAGGGCATGTGCCCCCATTAGAGAGAGACAGAGAGAAAGTGAGAGAGAGCAAAAATGAGAAAACACGTCTCATGGGAATGGTCACACCCCAATCCCTTCTCTTCCATTCTTCCCTCCTCTTGGGACTTTGCTCATGCACGCTCATGTGCCTGGTGTGTTTCTCAAGCTCTTGGGTCCAGGACTCACCTCATAGCCATGTGGGATCTGCCTTAACCACCATGCTATGGGCTGGCCCAACCTGGCATATTTCCAGACAGTTTTCTCATGTTAGATGAAGAAAGAGGTCACCAGCAGCAGCGAGCTTTCCCTAACCTGTGCAGACCTGATTCAAAAGTCCATCAATGGCCAGTGCCATAATGAACAGGTAAGCACTGTGCACAGGGAGCTGGGTCCCCTATGCCGACCACACTGTGAATCCTAGCCCCAGCAGCTTGAAGAGCATAAGAGGCTCATGTGCTTGTGTGCACCCATGATCCCGATGGGATGGAGGGATGGAGGAGGAGGAACTGTGGCATGATCAAACCCCATCTCTCTCTCCCTCCTTCCCTCCTCCCATCCCCCCCTCCCTCCCTCTCTCTTTTCTCCCCTTCTCTGGAGAATACATGTACCCTCTGTCAATAGCAACAACAACAACAACAAAAGTGAATCCAGGTACAAGTGGAAAATCAAATTTACATTGTTTCAAAACTCCACGGGAAGAGGGATGCAGTTCAAGCAAACAGTGAAGTCCCCTCCAGATGGGAAGAGGAAAATCAAACATATCCATAACAAATCAACATATGGTCGAATGAAGAATAAATCTAATTATCACAATTAATGAAATCAAAGCACAAAGAGGTTTTCAGAATACGGCTTCAACGGACTGTTCTAGGAGCCCTTGCTTTTTTCAACTTGTCTGCTTTTGAAACACCATCATCACTCTCCCCTCCTCCCAACTCACTTTCGATATAATTTAGCATGTGCATGCAAAATAGCTATCTCGAGGGTAATCAACTTCCCGTCAGAGAGCAGGTGTCATAGTCCATTTTGCATTGCCATAACAGAACAACTGAGACAGGGTAATTTATAATGAACAGAAACGTACTGACTCACGGTTCGAGAGGCTAACACGTCCAAGATCCAGGAGCCTCCACCTAGTGAGGGCTTTCTTGTTGTGTCATCACACGGTGGAAAAGGCAAGGGCAAGACACTGCGCACAAGAGACTGAACTTGCATCCTCAAGTCCTTTTATAACTGACATTAATCCAGTGGTGAAGGCGGAGCCCTCACGACCTCACACCTGCATTAGGCCCACCTTCTAACATTGCCGCATCAGGGATTAGGTTTCCAATGCGAGCTTTGGAGGGGCACATTCACACCGTAACAGGTGTACTATGGTTCACCAGGTCAAGTGTCTCTGCCACATGTTTTAATAAGTGATCAGGAGATTGAAAGATTCAATTTACCACCATTTTCCAGGGAAGCATATCAACCTAAGGGATCATATCCACAAAAATAAGTACACTGACCCAGACTGCTATGCCAAGAAACAACAGTAAAAACTCTGATTTCAAATGACACCACAATAAACTCAAAGTTAATGTCACTAACCTAACTCCAACTCACTACCGTCTCTCTGTAAGGAAGCAGGTCTCACAAGAGTAAATTGCTTTGCATAACCTCTGGCTCAACTCTAATCTATAATGGATGCGCTATGCAAATCCGGATTTTTCCCCCCTCGTGTACAAGCCTAAGCAAGCCAGAGACACAGTGAGTTTGTGTGATCCCAGTTGGCAATTAAATCTATCTTTTCTTCCGATGCCTTTAATTGACAGTGACGAGGGCATGGACCTTTGATATAATTAACAACTTACCAAATAAATTATCAGCTGCTTCTTCCACATTTAGGTGGAGCTACTTTGCACCTCAATCTAATCCTGTAAGAAGCAAGTTCTAAGAACTGCTTGGTAGTGTTCCATGTAAAATAGTTTCTCTTCATAAAACTCATCTATAGCTTTATTGCTCTCTGGCCATGAAAATATTGCTACCACTTAACACAGTACTATTTTTGTCAATCAAGAGCTTCCCAGAGGAGCACTTCATAATACAGCAGTGTTCCCTTCTGAGTTGATACATGGTTACTTTAGAGTGGCTACACCTTTACTGCATGATTAATGACTAGCTTTGGAAGCGCTGGGTGCATCCATTTCTGAAAACTCAGCTGAGTTCAGCACCTGACTTGAGTATTTTCCTCTGAAATATACTATTCATGTATCCCATTTTTTTCCATCTCTTGAGAGAGAGAGAGAAAGAAAGAGGTACCCTCGACAGTGTCTCACCACACCATGATCCTCCCAGCCAGCTGGGAATACAGGCACAACCAATAAGCTCACATCAACCCATATCCAAACCCAGTACCTCCCAAGTGGGTCCAGAATCATGGGGTAGTGACCTACAGCCTAGGCCACCATAGCTGGACCCTGTACTTCACTTTATTTTATTTTATTTTGTTTTGTTTTGTTTTTGAAGAGGTTTTTGCTATAGGGCGTGTGCGCTCGCCAGACAGACAGAGAGACACAGAGAGACAGAAAGTGAGAAATCACCCCCCAGAGGGGATGGCCACGCCACAATCCCTTTCTCCTCCATTCTCCTCCCGGGATCTTGGGCACGCACGCACACACGCCCAGCGTGAGTTTAAGCCACCGGGTCTGGGACTTGAACCGCGGTTGACTACATGGGAGTCCAGTGACATAGCCATTACACTAATTGCTGGTCCCCCTTTAAAAACTTTGCTTCAGTGATATATTTTTTTTTAAATATATCAAGTCAACCTCTCAATTAACGTTTAAATATATATCAGAGATTTGTTGTCATATTTCTTATGCTGTTTTCCAATTTTATCCTAGTTACACCCTGGGCTGTGGTCTCTACACAAAGCCAAGGTTTTCGATCTGGCATCAGGTGACCACTCCTAACTGTATTTTCCATTGATAGGTCTGGGGTAGGGTGAATGGGGGCAGGAAGGGAGTAGGCCATTGGAGGGAAGAGGGGGGGAGAAAAGTAGAGAAGGAAAGAGAGAATTCCAGAATCCGATAGGACTTTCCTGAACTGCACTGAAGGTTAAACAAAATCCCTCTTTGCTGGGAAAACAGTAAAATCGATAAAGGAGTTACTGGGTCGTCTGGAAAGCCATGAAGCATTTCTGCATAGAAAAATACATCATGACTTTCCTGACCACCTAATATTTTAGCCCCTTGCACGCCTCACGGTCTCTGCCTTCTAGTTCAAAAACAGAACGTCTGTATAAGCCAGAAGACTACATTATTACAGCCCTGTGGCTGTTACCTTTTGAACAAGGAGGGTGCTAGTCCTCTCTCCCGGCTGCTACCCCTGCCTCTTGCACTTGTCTAGACAGAGACAGCACCTTCAAAAAAGCTCCTGGCAGGAAGTCAACTGTAATGATATCATGACAATAATTGTCAAAGTGGTTACACAACCAAAGGTGAAAGCCATACATTACTCATGAAAGAAAAGACATATAGTGTAAGGTGGGAGTAAGATTATTATATATTCCTCATCTCATACTCAGATTGCTTCAAAAGACATTATTTTTTTTAACCTCATCTCAGTAAGAATAGTTAAATAATAGGAAAGCTATGAAGGTAATACATCATGATATTGGGCCCAGTGAGAAAAAGAAGAAACAACTGTTGATTATTTTTAAATTCCTAGAAAGATATTTCAGAGTTAAATACCTATTCCCAATAAAAATGCCTACAAAACTAGGAAATGAAGGATGAGGTCTTAAGATCATGAAGACTGTCTTCAACAGATATCAGCCAACAGGAAATCAACAAAATGCTTGCAATATTTCCATTAAAATTTGTAATACGACAAGACTGCTTAAGTGTATCATTATTTACTACTGTTGCATAAATACTAGCCAATGCAATAACGCTGGAACAAAGAAATAAGAGCAGTGAGCCCTGTAAAATAGGGGATAAAATTGTCATGCATGGGGCCAGCCTTGCAGTAAAAATGTTAAGCCTTGTGCATATTAAGCGGACTCCAAGTGACTGATTACAGTTCAAATTTTTGCCCCTGAGGCTTGAAAAACATACAAGCTACTTGTGTGTGTGTCCCAAATTCTGACAGGATGGAGAAATGAAGGATGCAGCATGACTATGCCCCCACTTGGGGGAGTTCACATGCTCTTTCTTTCTTACCAAAAAAAAAAAAAAAAAAAAAAAAAGTTATGTGTGTATAATTATGGATCTAATTAAAATATGGCGTCATTATAATTTTTACATAGAGTTATACCTTATATCATCAAAATAAATTTCAGATGGATCAGAGTCAAATGCAAAAATGAAACAAAAAATGTACAAGCATTATAGTAGGTAAATATTAACCGATTTTTGACTAAAACAGGAATTTATAAAGATGAAAGCAATAACAAAATAGAGGTGGATTTGCTTTAAGAAAAAAGGAAACTCTAAAAGAAAATGACAAATAGAGCAAAATAATTTTAGTGGTTATGACAGGAAAAAATAAAGACTATTGTTTTTGCTATTTGAAGAGTTTTGTTCTTTAGTTATGAAAAGAACCTTTGGGCCAGGTTGTGACGTGGTTAGGGTGGCTGGATCCCACATTGTCAACTGTGTGGTTCAAATCAAGGAGCATGTCCCTTCATGCATGAATGTGCATGTGTGGTCTGTTTCACAAGAGGAGAACAGAGAAGAGACTGCTTCATGGCCATCCTCCTGGGAAATTCTTTCTCACTGCCCTCTACTTCTTTCTCTCTGTGTCTCTCTCCAGCAAATGCAAGCACTCTATGGCAAATGAAAAGAAAAGTTGGGACCAGCAGTTGGCGTAATGGCTATGTCGCCGGACTCCCATGTAGTCGACCGTGATTTGAGTCCTGGACCCGGTGACTTAAACTCATGCCAGGTGCGTGTGCATGTGTGCCCAAGATTCTGAGAGGAAAATGAAGAAGGGATTGTGGCCTGGTTGTCCCCTGGGGGGATGATTTCTTGATTTCTGTCTCTCTCTGTCTTTCTGGTAAGCACATACACCCTATAGCAAAAAAATAACTCTCAAAGAAAGAAAGAAAGAAAGAAAGGAGGAGAAAGGAAAGGAAAGAAAGATAGATCATGGCTCAACTGAATGACAAGAAGATAAACTAATAATTTAAGAGAAGGTCTTCCTGTTGAAAATAACTTCACAATCATAAAGCTATGTGTGTAATAGTATAAATATTAATCAGGTGCTTTGAGTGATTATACATGGCCCTTTTGACACACTGTTCCACAGATTCTTCACAATAGCCCTAAGAAGTAATTTTATACCCATATTAAAGATGAAGCAATCCAGGTTTGCAAACATTAAATAACTAGAACAAGTAAATGATAAAGAATTGAAACTCAATTCTGTCTGAGTTTGTACCCTTTATATTTTTCAGTTGGAAAGAAACAGTTTAAAAATTATGATGAGAAATGTGTAAGAATTTTACGTTTTTAGACATCCACAAAACTCAGAAAATTCTAAAGTAAAATATAATCTTATCTTTGGAAAAATATTTACAATTTACAATCTCTATAAAATAATGACTTTCCTCAATTTATAAAGGGGTTTTGCAAAGCAACTATAAATGACCTAGGACCAGTAGGAAAAAATATGCAAGTATCATGAATAGGTAATACATTATTATAAGATAAACATAATTTTTAGTAATAAAAAATAACCCTAAACACAGAATTACGTAAACTGGTAACCTAAGAAATGTAATTCTAAGAATAAAATACCATTCCTCAAACATACAATTAAAAAAAAATCCAATAATAACTGTAAGATTTCAACCCACAAGGAAATGTGTAATTATAATATTAACCTAAAATAGAACATGCCTTAGCATTAAAATAATTTGGGGGTGTGTAAGAGCAGAAAATAGGAATATGTTCATTAAAGCAGGGGTCCCCAGTCCCTGGGGAACCAGGGAACACAGCATGCTGTGCTAGGTGGTGAGGTGGGTGGGTGGGTGAGTGAGCACAGTTTCATCTGTATTTACAGCCACTCCCCATCACTCGCATTACCATAAAGCTATCCAATCTTCCCCAAACCATCACAGCCTCCAACTCTGGTTCATGGGACATGAAACCAATCCCTGGTGCAAAAAACGGGATGAGGACCACTGGGTTAAAGGATGTAAAGTTTTGGATAGACGGGATAAATAAATTCTGGAGATCTATTATACAGCATGGAGGCTGTAGTTAATAAGAATGTATTGTATACTTTGAAAATATTGGGTCATTGGAAAAATCATGAGGTATTTCTCTATGCAAAAATGTGTCGTGACTTTTCAGATACTAAGAGATTAAACATTAAACGTCCTCACCACAAAACACAATAAGTATGTGAGATGATGAGTAAGTTAATTAGTTTGACAATAATTTTACAATGTATACATACAGCAAAACAGCACATTGTACACCATAAACATATACACTTTTTGTTGGCCAGTTATATCTTGACAAAGCTGGGGGAGAATTATTTTTCAAATGATACTTGCCCACATAGGATAGCTTTACCCTTATCCATATAGTGTGTGATTATGGTCTTGTTCATCTGTACAAAACAGATATTCTTATATATATGCAAATGATTTTTAAGAAATACACTGTAATGCTAAAAATGTTAATATATGCCATTTTTAATTTTTAAATTTTCGCTGTTCTCCAAATTTTTTCAATGCAATGTGTTTGCTTTTCAGCATAAATATTTAATTTTGTTCTAATTTTTTTTTCACTATTAGAAAGAACACCTGAGACTAAAGTTCTTTTGGAATTTACAAAGCAACTTCATGCATATCATATATATATATTATCCTATTCGATTTATATTATGTCTCTGTGACATAGATATTGGCACCACTTTACAGAGGAAAAAACTTCTCTTAATCTAAAATAGTCCCATTTCTTTATATCTTGCAAAGACAAGGCATGGGAAAGGGTTCATGCCAGTTAAAATCCATAAGGGTCTAAAATAAAACTTTTTATTATAAACATCTTCTACTGATAATTTAAACAATGTTAGTGATAAAACACTTCTCCCTGAGAAATCTTTGGTTGGCCTAAATTTTAATTACTGCAGCAACTGTTTAGTTTCAATGGTGTGTAAATAAGCTTCAAATTAGCATCTTGTATTACTTGTCCTTTAAAAGCTTTGTGTTCTACATAGGAGTTAATTTAGGACCCCCAGTCATCCAGTCAGCCCCCAACCTACAGACTTGGCTATTAGCATCCTTTTCAAGACTAAACTGGTAGGGCTGCCGTGTCTCCCTCACGGCACTGCATATTTCTGAATTAAGTCAATTCAAAATAAACTATGGTAGCTCCATGATTTATAAAAATGAAGTACCAAAGGGGCCAGCAAGTGCTGTGGTGATTAAGGAGCTGGACTCCCATGTGGCCCACAGCAGTTGAAGTCCCAGACCTGGCAGCTTGAAAAACCATGCTAAATCCCACTGGGCACGTGTGCATACATGCCCAAAATTCCAGGAGGAAAAAAGAAGAGAAGGGATTGTGGCATGGTCATTCCCCCTCAAGGGTGATTCCTCACTTTCCCTCTTACCATCTCTGTCTCTCTCCCATGAGCGCACATGCGCTATGGAAAAAAAACTTAAAAACAACTAAACTTGGCTTTCTTCAATTTCTATTCTTACGTGAGTACTTAGAGTGTTTATTTGTCCTGTCCATTTAAAATATCAACACAGTAAGTATAACCTAAAATGTGTCACACTTTAGTTTGGTAAGTACAAGTTCCATTTCATAGATAAACTGTATTTATTAAATTTGCATTAAATATATAGAAATGTGTTCCTTTTTAAAAATTGTTCATTGCCTTAAAACTGAAAAGAAATTCAGAAAATAATAATTACTATTTACTATATGACTATTATCAAAAATAATATTGTCAAATGGGATGGAGTATTAAATAATGATACATGCTAGACTTGGTATACCTTAGTCTTAGTAGAAAGGCATTTCATATCTAGGAGAAAAAAACTTAAAATGTATCATATCCGCTCATCATGATTTTAGTAAATGCATAGCGACTGTTTCCTTTGTCTTTCTAATGTGTTCCAAAGGAAGTAGATCTCATTTTGTTTGTATTTATAACTTTATGGAAATGTAACAGTAAGCTTTCTAGAGCACATCAAGCCATTTATTTCAATTAGGAACTGTAATTAAATTGCTTTAAACTATTAGAAAAATGTCAGTTTCTATGTAAACCAGAGTATACATCTAATGCCTTTTGACACGATCCTCAATTATTGGCCCTTAATAGTTTTTAACTGACTGAAAATAAGGATTCCTTTCCTACTGCTCCCAGACCTCTTTAAGTCCAAATCAGTGATTGACCTGAAATTGCATTTTTTTTCATAAAATTTAGAAAGTAATTGATTAAAACTTTTCACCTGAATACTAATAGCAACGTAAGCCTTTTTCAAAGGCTCCGTGTAGTTTGCAGGCCTAACGGGGCTCTGACCTACCACAGTTCTTAGGATATTTGCTCACCACAGGCAATGTTCTTTCAGTGTTTCTTCCAAACACTTCAGGCTATCCCTTATTTCAAGATTCAGCCCTGGTCAAGTCCATGTCATCATTTTACTTCAGCAAATGTGATTTCAGAACATTATCAGCAGATGGCAAAAAAGTTTGTGAAGAAAATCAAATTCAAGTATGAGTTTATTTTGGTACAACAAAAACAGAAATCCATACAGTAGTTTTTTTATTATTGTTATTATTCATTTTCCATGAACTTTTTGAACATCCCTTACATTTCTCATGAATCAGAATCTGAGCACATCAGCATCAACTGAAAAGAATTGCAGTTCTAGGATAATTCAGCCTCCAGTAAACGAGCTAGCAGCAGAAGAGGCCAGGCCTTCAGAAGAAGGTTCCACATGGCTCCAGAGAACTAGATTTTTCAGGGAATGAAGATTTTTCTACTGATAATTCAGCCTCCAGCAAACGAGCTAGCAATGGGTCTAAGAGCACTGTAGCTAAACATCCAAATACTAATAGGGTTAAAATATCCCCCAATATCTACTGAATCTGCTGCACCAGTGATCACAACAGAATGGCAAAGAGATTCTAGATCACCTCTGTCTGCTTGCTCCTGAACATTCAGGCTGAACTTCAAGAATTTGAAAGAAACACACCATTCATCAGATGACAAGAAATCACCGCCGGATCATGAGAAATATGGGAAAATGAGAAAATACCTCTCCTCCAAGGGAAAAGAGTAACTCTTCATCCACAAGCAGTTTGGTGAAAATCATGGAAATGTCTCATAAGGAATTTAGAGTATTCATAATGTCAAAGCTAACAGAGATGGAAGAGAAGAGAGATAATGAACTGCTAAAGAGGAAGGAGAAAGAAGCTGACGAGTTCCAGGAGATGAGGAAATTCTTGCAAGATCTAAAAGAGGAATTACACACTTTACAAAAGACTCAAACAGAACTGCTAGATATGAAGTCTATAATACAAGAAGTCAAAATCTCCCTTGAAAGTATTAAAAGCAGACTAGATCATTCAGAAAATAGAATCTCAGATGTAGA
>NW_006159932.1:1187567-1196926 GCF_000334495.1 Tupaia belangeri chinensis
AAAAAAGTTTCAGGAAAAAAAATATATCTATTCAATGACTGCAGTAGGATATGTAGCCCCAGCTAGGTGCTACTTTATAGGATGCGTAAAGTTAGACTTGTGTTCATGGAAATGTGTATGTCACCTGTGTTTGCTATGAGGGTATTTGGATTGATTAGGGTCTTTGGTGATTCAATAAAATGTGGGGGGAAAACAGTATAGAAAGCAAACGTAGATACCAGAGACAGTGAGGGAGGAGAGTGGGAGATGACAGAGGGTAAGAGATAGGGAATCCAGGATGGGGGGAAAAAAAGCAAAACATACAGAAAACAAGAAATGGAAGATCATTTGCTGACAATAACAACAACAAAAAAAAAAGAATTGCAGTTTTAGCAAAAAAAAAAAAAAGTCTTATTTGCCCTGGTATACTAAGTGCGGACAAGGCTGGGGGCGGGGGGCAGCCTTAATACCACCACTTCTACCTTTGACATCTTTTTTCACTCAAGAGAGGGAAAGGAAGAATGAGCACAATGATGAGTCCTTACAACTTGATCGGGCAGACTAGGGAGACAGTTTCCCAGGAACAGCAGGACCAGCGGACGCAAAGCCCTGAGAACACCATCACAGCACGCAGGTGTTGATCAGCACAGCGTGGGCAGCAGTTTACCTAAATCCTCCCCTTTCGGGCCACAGGCACCTTGACACTATCTACTGGGAGAGACTGGGACCTGTGGCCTACTCTGTAAATACATAGGGATTTGATTTTTATATTTTAAAAAGTGGTTTTGGAGAATTTTCATATTTACCAATGTGAATATGTACTGGAGCATATTTTACAGGTTTAAAAGTAGGAAAAGGATTATACGTATTATAAAATCTAAAAACCAGTTTACAAGTCGCACACGCACAAAGCCTTACCTTGTCAGATTCCATTTCCACATCTTACTGAATGTCACTACTCTTAAGCACCTGATTTGATTCCAAATGACTGTAGCTGTTTACCCCAAATGAGGTCCACCTGAGAATGACGGTGGAGCAGACAAAAGATATTTCAGTGAGTGCCACAGGCACCATAGTTCTAGAAACGTTTTGAGTAACAGCAATGCAGAATCTTCCAAGTGACTGTTTTCCAGATTAAAAACTAATTCCTAATATCTAAATTTTGATACCCTTACACATTTAAAAGTCATTTTCATTATATCCTCAAGCACACAGAAATTCCTGAGCACTGCTTATAACAAAAATCCATCACTGATTTATTACCAGACCCCCACCCCGTCACCAGGAATGAGACCTGTGCCATCAGGCTCTGTGTACACAGCTGACACATCACTATTCTGATGGAGGCTGAGGTCCAAGCAAACCTAGTTACAGGAATGACAGAGACTAACGTGGGTGAACACACCATGAGCCGGGCTAGTCATCGGGCAAAGGCTTTTTTTTCTGGACACCAGTTAGTAAAGACCATTGAGAACAGTTTTCTTTCAGCCGGCGAGGCCAGCAAGACACCTCCTCTGACCTGTCTCAGGGATATATCATCTTTCCAGCCATATGCCTTAAGGTAGTCTGCAGGGCCCTTGATGGCCTTTCCCCTCCACACTGCTGACACCGTAGTATAGTAGTTAAAAGCACAAGCTCAGAACAAAACTGCAGAGTTCAAGTCCCTGCTCTGCTACAGGCTAAGTACCTTTGCTGTCTGGGAAGTGGCAGCTTGAGAGACTACCTGTTAGGGTTGTTATGGAGATGAAATAAGTGAACACATCACCCTGGTCCATTACACTGATGACATTATACTGCCTGGATTTGGTGATCATAAAAAGTAACTACCAAAGGTTTGTTGGTAAGACATTTGAATGTCAGAAGGTAAGAAAGAAATACAACAAACAGGGGCATTCTGCCTCCGTGAAATTTCCAGGGGTCCAGCAGTGTGGGAAATATCAAGAGATTTACTGTAAGGTGAAGAATAAGTTATTGCACCTGGCCCCCTGCAACAACTAGAAAAGAGTCAAGGCCTTGTGAGCTGCTTTGGATTTGAGGCCATACATTTTTTCATTTGACCGTTTATTGAGTGACCCCACAATCTGCTAGTTTCAAGTGGGGCACAGAATAAGACAAGGTTCTCCAGGCCACTGCGCCAGCTGCTCTGCCACTTGGACCGTGTGAGCCGGCAGACCCCATGGTGTTGAAGTCTCTATGGCAGACAGAACTGTTACATGGATTATTTTTTTGGTGCACCCCTACAGAGGAAGCACAGAGTAGACACTTTAGATTTTTAGATCAAGGCTCTGACAATACCTTAATCTTGGACTTCCAGTGTTTACAACCAAGTGAGACCACATTTTGTTGTGCTTAGCACCCAATCTGCAGTACTTTGTCATGGCAGCTCTACGCAACTGATACAAATTTTGGTGTACTAAGTTCACCAGTGTTAGCTCATCTCATCTCCATGACAACCCCACAAGGGGGTCACCAGTGTTGCCACTTTTTATGAAGGACCCAGAGGTTCCTAACACGAAGCAGAGCAGGACTTGACCTCTGCAGCCCGGTTCTGAGCCTGTGCTTTAAACCACTACACTACACTGTCTGAAGGGAGTACTCGGAGTGCAAAATATGGTTCTGGACTGGATAAATTCCATAGGCTTCCATAATACGGAAATCAGGTGTTCCCAGTGTGGGACATGGGCTCTGACAAGGCTGGCAACACCTTGCTGAGAAGAGCAGGTGGTAAACACAGGAAGAACAGGTAACCGCCGTTGATTTGAGAGAGGTCAATGGCACCAATAGCTGATAGTTCATAAGTGATTTTCTTTGTTAATGGGGGCCAGCCCTCCAGCATGACCTGGACTTGCATGATCCTAAGAGCGAGCATCTCCTTAAATTTCATTTTGGGTGCTTCACTTATCTCACCACTGCCCTGGCCTGCTGCAAGACATTTTTTTTTTTTTTTAAAGGGATCTTTGCTATAGGGCACGTGAATTCACCGGAGAGACAGAAAGCAAGAAATCACCCCCTAGAGGAGATGGCCATGCCACACTCTCTTCTCCTCCATTCTCCTCTCGGGATCTTGGGCATGCACACACCCCTGGCATGAGTTTTAAGCCACTGGGTCTGGGACTTGAACTGCGGTCAACTATGTGGGAGTCCAGTGCCGTAACTATTATGCCATCTGCTGGTCCCAAGATGTCTTATTTTAAATGTCCTACAGGAGTAGAAATCTAATTCCCAATTCTTTGATAACATTTAAGGAATAAACATATTTTGATTTTAACTTTCAACATTAATAATCTTTACTCAAGTTTTCACCAGAGTTGATCATTTAAAAAAAAAAACATTTAAAATGAACAAAAATGCAAAATTCTCTACTCTCAAGTTTCCATCAGAGTTGATCATTTAAAAAAAAAACACTTAAAATGAACAAAAATGCAAAATTCTCTACTCTTTGATGTTTGTAAATTTATACGCAACTTCGATATGGTGCAACAACTATGTGTCAGGCACTGGGTTAGGCCCTCTTTATAAAAGAAGGGACCATGTCTGTCTCGTTCTCTGCAGTCGAAACCTTAGAGCCTAGCACATGGCCTCTGTTACTTGTTAAATAGAAGGATAGACAGATGGATGGACAGAAGGGCAGATGGCAGAGGGTCCACTTATGTGGAAACTCTACTGTCAGTAAACTATAAGAAACATAAGAAAAAAAGTGCCCCAGTATCTCACCTCACCCCCAAAGGCTTGTCTCCTTCTTTCCTTTCTTTCCATGGTATTCCAGTCAAGGACTAGAAATAAACGTTGCCTAGAAGGATATAGGCTGAAGCTACTTTAGTATATTGACCAAGAAGCCTAGAAGGATCTAGGCTGAAGCTACTTTAGTATATTGACCAAGTTAAAAGAAAAAAAAAAAACCTGAAGTTTCCCAGCTTCCAATCTGTCCCTGGTAATGTCACAAAGACAGAAGAAATTCCTGGGAGGAGGAATATTTATTGTCATTTCAGCCTTTGCCAGAACCTGAGGCAAAACTCCAAAGGACACAAACATATCGTTGCCAACCTCTTTTTCCTTTTAAAATATTTCATCTCTATCCTCCATTCTGGCCCCAGACACAGCAGCCTTCACACTGCTTCTCCCTTTCCAAGTTCCTGCATCCAAGGCCGTCTCTCCGGAGAATTCATAAATAGCCTTATTACCACAAGAGTCTGGTTACTTAATTAAATTCACACTTAGATGTAAATGAAGATGAACATTCCTACAGCATTATTAAATAAGGCTGTACTAACTCAAACAGCTTTAATTGGTAGAAATGGCAAGGAGAACCTTCCCAGGGAGAAGTCTAGAAGCTTATCCACCCACACTCTGCCCTGGAGGCTGCCTTCTGCTTTTCCAAATGTGCTGGAAAACACAACCCCATATCCTGCACACCTACTACAACTCCCACAAGAATTGCCAAACTTCATGGGGCTCAACAAAACCTCATGCATCAACCTGGCACCCTCAGCAGAGGTGCGTGGATAGCAAGGGTGTCTCCTGTGTGCAATCATGTATGAGCCTATACATTCTATTGTGTAATGTTTATATTTAGGCATAGCTATAAACATCAGATCATAATATCTAATATTTGCATATTAACCCCATATCCTATTTAAACCTCTAATCTTCCGATTCTCCACTAGTTCCATCTGACCAGATAGAGAAATGAGAGCTCTTCAATGAAACCCTTCAAAAGACAAAACTTTTTGGGGTCAGAAGGTGGTATGGTGGTTAATGGTGCTGGACTCCCACATGGCTGAACGCAGTTTGAGTCCCAGACCTGGCAGCTTGCTTTCTCACTGCCTTACCCGCTTCTCTCTCTCCCCCCCTCTGTCTCTCTCTGTTCAAATTGAAATAAAAAATAAACTTCAATAATAATAAAATAATTATTTCAAAACCTTATTGAGCACCCATGTTATACCGCAAGTAGAAACGTTTACACCTGATCTCATATGAGTTGCATCAAAATGCTACAATTCCAAAATATCATATAAAATTGCCTTCAGGCTGTGTGCATACAGTGTATATGAAACACAAATGAATTTTGTTTGGATTTGGTTCCCATCCCTGAGATACTTCATGCATATGCAAATATTCCAAAATCCTAAAACACGTCAAACCCCAAGCCCTTCCGATCCCAAGCATTTTGGATAAGAAATGTGTTGCAAAGTTTCTTGATGGTGTACTGGCTACTTCTCAGGGACATAGTTCCACTTCTGTCCTGCTTGACTGGGATCTGACCTGAGCAGTCTCTCCCCCCGAAAACTTCAGTTTCCCATGGCTTCCAGAACCTCACTTCCTCCTGATTCCTTCCTTCCTATGTTCTCCAGGGTTCAGTCCTAGTCCCTTCCCTCTGCTCCCCTACAGCTCACTCAGTGTCTTCAAGGTGTCAGTAACCCCCACTTCAATATCCTTTGCCCCAGGTGTCACCTCTGCTCCCCTGCCAACTACATTGACAAAAGTATTTTGAAATTCCCCAATCCACAGAAGTCAGGCCACCAACATCTCCTGCACAGCAACAACCTCCCAGTTGTCAACTGCCTCTGGACAGGATCTGTCAACAATTCCCTTCTGCTATTGAGATACTCTCTGAACTCCCTAACATGACTTCAAGGCCATCCAGGACCAGCCATTGCCCATCCCTCCACCTCCTGCCACTTTCTCCAAGCATCAATGCTGCAGCAGGGCTAAATTTCCTGAAATTCCCATTTCATGCTAAACTTGTCCCTTTCTTGGCCTTAGCACACAGCATTCTCTCTACCTAGAACACGCTTCACTTGAAGACCCTGCTTTTCTTCCAGCTAAATCCACTCAAGCTGCTCATGGCATCATGTGCTTCCCATCAAATCAATCAGCATCAGGACCAGCAGTTGGCATGATGGCTATGTCACTGGACTTTCATATAGCCAACTGTGGTTCGAGTCCCAGACCCGGTGGCTTAAACTCACACCAGGAACGTGTGCGCGTGTGCCCAAGATCCTGAGAGGAGAATGGAGAAGAAGGGAGTGTGGCGTGGCCATCACCCGGGGGGAGGGGGGGGCGATTTCTCACTTTCTGTCTTTCTGGGGAACACACATGCCCTATAGTGAAAACCTCATTTAAAAAAAAAAAGTGCAATCAGCATCTTCTCATTACTGTTCATTCTATTTACGTCTTCCCTACTTGATCCCAAGCTCCCTGAAGGCAGGGATTCTACATCCTCCAGTAACCTGGAGCCCAGCAGGCGGTATGGGTGGCAAAAAGAAGGCAGATTAAAACAAATTATATATATTTCTAAATATTTTTATTCCCATTTCATGAAGGTAGAAATCAAAGCTGTTAGAGAAATGAAAGACAGCCCAGAAGAGAGACTCATCCAGTGACATCAATTTCAAGCTTGGTGCTCCACAGGCTTTCTTTAGAAAACAAAGAGAAACTCACTTGTTACTTACATTCTAGCTGCTGATCTCTAAATTGGCCATCCTAACTGTTACCACAGCAGAGCCTCAATCTTTTCAGGTGATTACTGGGAAAATTCCTCAGCTCGCTTTCCTTTGTAAAACACTCAGAATGACTGCCTTGGTCACCCTTAGTATAATCCGCTTCTAAGCCATATAATCTCCTCGCCAAAGGACAAAACACCAAGATCGATGATGCAAATGACCACAAAGGAGATGGAAGCTCACCCTATCAAGCAGAATTCCAAATGCACATAGTGTGAATATGACACCTTCTTATCATGACAGAGCCAATGAGCCTGGAGAAATGATCATGTAGATTTCATCTTACAGAAAAAGTCCTACCCCTGATCATGAAGAAACAAGCTACATCTGGAAACAAATTCTTAAATATGTTAAAATCTAAAACAGAAGAGGCAATGCTCATATGAGCAACCAATGCAGACAGACCAACATGATCTAATCTACATCCACTTGTGTGCTCAGTTTCATGTACATTAATTATATTTTCATTTCTATCTCAGTTTGCATTATTCTTTCTTATAATAAATTTTGGGCTCCAGTTTTTGGTCCCCAGGTGGGGCAACGATGAACAAGGTAATGAAAATATTTCTATTTCCATTTTATTCTTCCATAAGTTTGTAAAGGAGAATGAAATATACATAGAAAGTGAATTGGGGCAGATCTTTATCATCAAGCATTATTGTTACAGAATTCATAGTTGACCGAAATAATTCTTTACATGGAAAGTAAGTAGTACTACACACAAGCTGAATTTTTCTCATATAAATTGCATTTAAGCAAGGACACAATATCATATTACCTACTGATCTAAGAAGGAGCTCACATTTGAAAGCCCATGTCCAAACAGTCCCGTCCTTAAAATCCTCTTCAGCTTCTAAGTTTGATATTTAGGTTGTCTTTCTTGCTTTTCAAAGAATCAGAGCCCACATTTGTAACTTAATGCCTACATGCTCACCTGGAGGCCACAGTCTTCCTGTGGTCTCAGCCATCCTGCATGGCAGGTCCCTAAAGACAAATAAGCCCTAGAAGCACAGTAAGCTCTCTGCATTCCTTTCTGGCCAGGACTTGAACTATGCCCTCCTTTTGGGTCCTCATGTTCTCTCCCCCTAAGCCTGGGATGTTGAGACAAACACCCAACTGACTTCCAACTCCTTTAAAGTGCTGCGTCCAGGACAGAACCTTCCTATCAATGACTGGAGTCCCTTCCTTTCCCAGGAGACACTCCTCTGACTCCACGTGCCTGGGGAAATCGTGCCCTCTCCTTTCCTGCTCCCAGCTCACATCGGTAGCACAGCTGGAATGGGTAACCAGAACATGTGTTTAATTTGCAGACTGCCTTCCTGCCCTGCCCTTTATATCATCTTTATAAAACCAATTTACACTCTCAAGGAGGTTATGTGAACTGCCTACTTTACCTGCAAGACAGCAGATGGATAACAGTAAATCCCTTACTTCTCTCTACCTAGACATCATTGTCTACTTTTTCCAGAGTTTTCCCTTGAACTTCCTTAAAGCCATGCATGATGCCTTTTACTTAATAGAGGCAATGTGAAGGCCCAGGATGCCCACACAGCACGTCAATCACCCACATGCCTTATGATGGGGTTCTGTTTATCCTCCCCACCTGCTGAGTATCTTCACCATCATTTTCTCCCCGCCTGTCTCTAAGTCCTGATTCCCCAGCTCAGGTATTCATTTGCCTGTGTAACTCCAGGCAATGCTGAGTCACCTGTGCCATCTACCTCCCCTCAAGGGAGGACCCCTCTACCTGACAAAATCCTACACCAAGGAGACCCAGAGCTAGGAGCAGAGCTGTCTGCTGTCTGCTAGTGACTCAAAATCACTCCATATTTCAGCCTTCTTTCATCAGAGCTTCGGAGCTTCCAGTCCCCTTCCCTGATGCTCCTTCTGCAAAGAATTCCTCCCCAGGCAGGGGCTGAAACATGTCACTTCCTTGTGCTGTGTGTCCTCCTCTCCTAAATGCAAGCCCACTCAGACTTCCTAGAAGACACAGCTGTACCCACTTCACGTCGTCCAGATTAATAATAAACCACATGGCTGACAGCACAGACCTCCGAGCACACCTGAAGCCCTGTTATCGCCAATGTTTTCAGCACCTGGTTACTCATACTTAGGTGAAGGGAACGTCACTCAAATTGGGCGACACGTGTCTCATATTAATGGCACAGGTCTCAGTTCTGCAACAGTGCTAGGATTCAATTGCATGGGATTGAGAGCAACCGGGCAGGATTTCCCACTCTTTAAAGAGAGTTCGATCAATTCCCTTGGGAGTTTCTCCAACTCAAAAAAGTAAGGAAAATAAAGTTTAAAAGGCAGGTCGAAAATAACGATGAATCGTTGTTCTGGTACCTTCCACCCAAACACAGCTACCGAGGGCATTACAAATTCCCTTTTGTTACTGTCCGGCTCCTAACAGGTGAGCACCCGACAGGCCGAGACGTGGTTTTACTTGAGAGGTAACATCTGGGTGCGGGATCTTGTCTTAGAAACACTGTGACCCGTGAACGGACTGTCTATAGTTCTTGCTAACACTGAAGGAAAAGAGAAGAGAGTCCCAGACATCTAGGCATCCTGGGCTCCCCGACGTCACCCAAACCTCAGCAGAAGCTGCCGGGCCGCGTCCCCGCCCGCCGCGCGCCCCGGGCCGCCTGGGCGGCGCCTCCTTACCTTGCGGGAGTACGGGGGCTTGCTCAGGTGGATGCCGTCGCGGACGAGCTTATCCCTGATCATGATCTTCAGCTTCAGTTTGGGGTAGCTCACCAGCTCCTTGCTAAGGGAGGCTGTCGTCTGGCCACAGGGGTCTCGGTGTGTTCCCTGCGCCAGGCCGCCGCTGGACTCCCCCCGGCGGACGGGGGGGGCGGGGGCCCACCGCGGCGG
>NW_006159932.1:1197101-1197401 GCF_000334495.1 Tupaia belangeri chinensis
AGCCGTGACCCACGAGGGACTCCGCGTACTGCGGGAGCTGCAGCGCTCTCAGCCACTCGTAAACTATGTTGGTGCACATGGTGAGACTGGGAGCCCCGCCTGCCAGCACCCTCGTAGCGCCCGAGCGGCACCGGCGGCACCAGTTCTTAGAACTTTTAATCCTCTCCTCCAAGGGGAAAAAGGAATCGCAGCAAAGTTTTCCTTTTACAGGAAAGGAGCCAGCCAGAGGCAGAAAGCCATCGGAAGCAGCCCGAGGGAGGGAGAACGTGAAAGCAGCAAAGTGAATTCCCCAAGCAGCCG
>NW_006159932.1:1197543-1199304 GCF_000334495.1 Tupaia belangeri chinensis
CCTCCCCGCGCGCCGCACGCTGGAGAGGCCGCTCCTCGGCGCAGACCCGCGTCCGCCCGGGAGCGCCTGGTCTTCGCGAGTGCCAGTCACTGTCGTCCTCCTAGTGGGGAGCGGGTGGTTTATACGCTGCCCGGCTCCAGCGACTGCCCTGGATTGCTTTGTACGTTTCTTTGCTTTTTGTTAATCCGACTTCTCTAGCCCAGGGAAGTCGGCTCACTTCTTCTGAGCCGGACTCCAGCCTGAGCGCTCGCAGGCCACCCAAGGGCACGGCCCCTCTGCCCCACCCGGCTAGGCGAGGTGGCGAGGTCAAGGGTCCTTTCTCCCCTCCGGATCCGCGTGGAGTTCCCCTTCCTCGTAGCCTGAGTGGAAGCAAACGCCTGGCGTTCTGCTTTGGTGCGTGGTCCCCGCTCAGTGCCCAGAGCGGCGGCGCTTTGGCCAAGCGGGTGGGCGCGACGTGGGGACTGCCCGCGTCCAACCCGCGCTGCGCATCGCCCCTCCTCGCTGCAGCTGGGCTCGCTGAGCGAAGGAAGAGGCTGCTACTCAGTCTGGCTGGCCCTTGTTAGACTGGGGTCTGCGGAAAGTTTCGGGGGGGTGGTACTCTCTCCTGGTCGGCATGTCCCGCCAGGTCCCCCACTCTGCTTTCTGCTGGGTCCCCTCACCCACGTCTGCATTGCTTTCTCTCCAGTCTCCTCACCCAAGTCCCCCACCCTGTATTTTGCCCAGCCGCCAAGTGGTTCTGCCCCCAGAAACACTGTGAGGGGTTCAGTCATGGAGCTGGGGTGAGGGCTGATCCTCTCAACCTCCCCGCATCCCGGATGGCATGGGGGTTCACACACCACCACCCACCTCCCTTTAGAGGGGACACTCGGACACTTCTGCCCACCTCACGTTCTCTCTACCGAGTGACACAGCCAACCAAGTGTCCCCATCGGGCCAGTGCCTGAGCAGCCGCTTGGCGAGGGGGACCTGAGCGCAGGTGGCACAGCTCAGCGCCTGGACCACACTTCCCAGGGCCTGGCCTCTTCCCGGGACTAAGGGAAGTGAGTAGCCATGGGGACAAGTACGCGGTGTCTTCTCTTTTTGCAGAAGGAGATTCAAGTTCGTACCTGAGCTATTTCAGGATCTGACCTGTACCCTTTCTCTGAAGGAGTCCTCGTGAGGCATGCCAGTATCCGCGCCCCGACCCTGAGAGGTGAACAGACGTGATCTGGGAGTCCTTTCCTGACCTGCTGCACTTCTGGCCTCTGGGCGGAGGGGGCCGCTTTCCCTAAATCAAACGCGCTTGGTGCCCCTCCCCACCCCCTCCGGGACACAGACCTCTTAAAAAAAAAAAAAATCAAATGACTGCGCTGGACTTTTTATCCGGAAAAATATCTGACAGCCCCCCAGATATCCCCTACGGTTGCAGGAAGGGTCTGATTTCCCCAGACTCACAAATTTCAAATTAGAAACAGTTGTCAAAAAGGGCCGTTTCTGGTTGGGGTGGGAGGTGGGCGGAATAAACGCTGTAGGCGTGCGTGCGTGCTACGGCCCCAGCCCTAGGTCACCCTGACCGCCCTTTCCGGAGCTCGAGAGCTCCCATCGTGAACCTAGTAAGTTTCGAGGTGACTGGGCGCTGGGATGTGGAAGCGCCCAGCTTTCCCCGCCCTGCGCAGGGATCCGCCTCTCCCTCGCCAAAGCAGACTCACAGTGCCCCCTCCCGGCTGCGCGGGCGAATTTTAAGGCGTTGTCTGAGTTCTCCCAACTCCTTTTATTCAGCAG
>NW_006159932.1:1199564-1202394 GCF_000334495.1 Tupaia belangeri chinensis
AGCAGGAGCGAGCTTTGTGGCTTTAAGCCAGTTCACCACCCCACTTTTGCAAGTACAGATGTGTGCGTCTCGTTTTTCTTTGTATCCCAAAGCTCTCTCATGAGGACCTTTGAGTTTTACAAGGAAATATCGCAGCAATTTGAATGATCCTGCTAAGGAGCATGTTATCAGCAAATATTTGGGGGGAAATTACCGTACGCCAGACACCCATCCTAGGAAACTTAAGGCGGCTTTATCGGGCATGTGTGTTTTCCCCAGGTTGCGTGCAAAGTCCAACAATAGTACTAAGTAGTTCTTTGCCTCCTTCTCTGTGGCCCTTTCCTCTCTGGGAGCTTGAAGACAGCCATCTTGTCTCATGAATCCTCAGTGAAGGAAGCGAGTATTTTTATTTCCATTTTATAATTAGGGAAACTGGTTCAGGGGAAGATGAATGACTTGCCCAAGGTCATACAATAAATCAGGATGGTGATAAAACAAGCCTACCTTGTCAAAGTGTCTCCCCAATAGCCAGCAGAGAGTCTCCTTTATTTATGAGTGAACTTACTCTCCAATTAGGAAATAAAGCATCTCCCTGCTCTCTTTAGAAGGAAAACCTTTTATAAATTAATCAAGTGTTAATCAGTCATAAATAAAATCTATTCACTTTGACCTTTAGAGCAGCAATCCCCAACCTTCTTGGCACCAGGGACAGGCCTCATGGAAGAAAATCCCTCAGTGGATGAGGCAGGGTTAGCCCTTGGATGAACCAAGGACACTCACTCACCTTTGGTACCATTGGCCCCATTTCTACCACTGCCACACTGTAACATGTGATGCAGCCATCCCACATCAGTACGGTTTGCTCCTGAGAATCCAGTACTCCGCTGATACATGCCAGGTGGAGCCCAGGTCATGAGCCATAGGGACAAGCTTCCTGGCTCCCTTGCTCACTGCCCCCCACCCCCCTACTCCCCTCCTGTCTCCCCACCAGGCCACAGATAGGAACTGCTCTAGAGGAAACCTGCTTTCTGGAAACTTCACTTGTCTGAGCTAGAGAGACATTTTTATTCCAAATTTTCCTTTTACTTCTCATGTAAAGAGACTTGTGCAAGTCTCCTACATGGGACCCCTCAGGGCTTCTATCTTGCTACTGTTTGCCTCAACAATACTAAACCTTGTGATTGATTTTGTCCTAGATGCTACCACATGTGAGCTATGCAGAAGTTCTACAGCCTACAGAGGTAGAAGTGCACGATGGATGTCCAAAGTAAAGCCGGCAAGAACAATGATTGGCGAATTTTTTTTTTTTTGGAGAGGTTTTTGCTATAGGGCGCATGCGCTTGCCAGACAGACAGAGACAGACAGAGAGACAGAAAGTGAGAAATCACCCCCTGGGGGGATGGCCACACCACAATTCCTTCTCCTCCATTCTCCTCTCGGGATCTTGGGCACGCACACACACGCACCCGTTGTAAGTTTAAGCCACCGGGTCTGGGACTTGAACTGCGGTCGACTACATGGGAGTCCAGCAATATAGCCATTACACTAACTGCTGGTCCCAGACTGGCTAATTTTAAGATTTAGAACTATAAGCTTTTAGAACTAGAGGGCCATTCCAGATTATCTCCAGCATCCAAGTGAACATGGAGGAAGTTGAGGCCCAGGAAGGTCTAATTTTGTAAGGTCACATAACCAGTTCAATGACAGAACTGGGACAAGAACCCAGACCTGCTTCAATGGGTTGAACTTTACAGTATACTGCATTACCTCATTTTTGCTGCAAGCACTTAGCTTCTGTCAAAATCATTCATTTACTCATCAAATGTTTATTAAGTAGGCACTTCAGTGTCAGGCATCGAAGCAAAAAGAGAAGAGTTTTGCTTCATTAATTGGAACTGAAGAGATTTCAGCATTTGAAACATGTAGAGAATGAACCGAAAGTTTGTCGTATGTTAGTTCATGAATTCTGAAGACTGCAAATATACAGATGTGGTGTTTTTCTTCTATCCTTAATATTCAGATTTTGTGAATCATAGCATTAGCCAAAATTTGAAATTAAATTATTTTTGACACCCAGACAAAAATGTGCTCTAAAAAGATAAGTGTCTCTAATGCTCACAGCTTAGAACACCAAGTTAATTTACTCAGCATACATTGTTGAGTAACTATCATTTTAGTTATTTCTGAGTGGTATTGCTTTATTAGGGTTTTTTGTTTATGTAAAAATCTTCCAAAAATTTTGGGCCAGCAGATGGCATAATGGTTATGTCACTGGACTCCCACATAGTCAACTGCAGTTCAAGTCCTGGACAGACCGCCTTAAACCTCATGCCGGTCACGTGTTTTTATGTGTGCTTAAAATCCTGAGAGGAGACTGGAGGAGAAGGGATTGCGGCGTGGCCATCCCCCTGGGGGGTGATTTCTTGCTTTCTGTTTCTCTGTCTCTCTCCCTGTCTCTCCAGCAAGCACATGCACCCGATAGCAAAAATCTCTCTTAAAAAAAAAAAATCCCAAAAATTGATCATACTGTCTTATTTAATGTGATTATTGTTCAATATATTATAATATGTATTTTTAAAAAAACAGAATTTTGGGGGGGATTGTTTTTGTTTTGTTTTTTTTTTTACAGAGGGGACTTCTTGTCCAATGGAAAACCAATGAGAAAATAGGTTGTGGAGAACATTTTTTTTCTTTTCTTTTTTATTTATTTATTTATTTATTTTGGAGAGGTTTTCACTGTAGGGCATGTGCGCTCGCCAGACAGAGAGAGAGAGACATAGAGACAGAAAGCGAGAAATCACCCCCCAGGGGGAATGGTCACGCCACAATCCCTTCTCCTCCATTCTCCTCT
>NW_006159932.1:1220985-1250870 GCF_000334495.1 Tupaia belangeri chinensis
TGCATGAGTGCGCAAAATCCCAAGAGGGGAACAGAGAAGGGATTCCAGTGTGGCTACCCCCCTCTGGAGGGAAGAGGGGGGGTGCTTATTTCTTGCTTTCTCTCTCTCTGTCTCTCCAGCAAGCACATGCACCCGATAGCAAAAATCTCTCAAAAAAAAAAATCCCAAAAATTGATCATACTGTCTTATTTAATGTGATTATTGTTCAATATATTATAATATGTATTTTTAAAAAAACAGAATTTTGGGGGGGATTGTTTTTGTTTTGTTTTTTTTTTTACAGAGGGGACTTCTTGTCCAATGGAAAACCAATGAGAAAATAGGTTGTGGAGAACATTTTTTTTCTTTTCTTTTTTATTTATTTATTTATTTATTTTGGAGAGGTTTTCACTGTAGGGCATGTGCGCTCGCCAGACAGAGAGAGAGAGACATAGAGACAGAAAGCGAGAAATCACCCCCCAGGGGGAATGGTCACGCCACAATCCCTTCTCCTCCATTC
This sequence comes from Tupaia belangeri chinensis, assembly GCF_000334495.1. NCBI lineage: Eukaryota > Metazoa > Chordata > Mammalia > Scandentia > Tupaiidae > Tupaia > Tupaia belangeri. Next base: position 1,221,485 of record NW_006159932.1, read on the forward strand.
TCCTCTCGGGATCTTGGGCATGCACGCACACGCGCCCGGCGTGAGTTTTAAGCCACCAGGTCCGGGACGTGAACCATGGTCGACTACGTGGGAGTCCAGTGACATAGCCATTATGCTAACTGCTGGTTCCCGAGAACATTTCTTTTTAAACACCATTTTAGGACTGTTTTGCTGTAGTAATAATGATGGTAAGATGACTATTGATACTCTCAGTGTAATTAACTAATGATAATTATATTCAGGCTTCAAACTCTAAGTATAGATTCATATATATATATATACATATATATATATATATATATACACACACACATATATATATAAGCTTTTGTAATTGCCTCAATAACTTGATTTAAGGGTATAGCGTAAAAAAACAATTTGTTTGGAAATGTTCTTGGTGCCACATAAGGCTTCATACTATTTTATTTAGAAGATAAATGTTCTCACCTAGACTGTGTAGAAATTAAATTCCATTAACATCTATTAAACGTCAGTCCCCAGGGTGTCTAGCCTTGTAAAAGTCAAGGATATATAATATTAATCTTAAAATGCAAAATATGTCTTGCTTCTGCTTAAGCCATGAGCTAAAATAGCATCAAGAAGGAACGTATGCCATAGGGAGAATGAGAATAATGGGCTTGAGTGATGTAACAGGCAATCTGTCTCCAGTGGCTGGGAGCGAGGCAGTGGGTTGGCAACTTAATTGGGGGCAGGCTGGGTGGGGGTGTCTGCTAATATGGCTGAGCTGTATACATTATACTGTGTGTGACAACACTATATGAAAGGAGGAGAGACAAGGAGCAGTAGGGAGTACCAGCAGGATGCCATGAGATTATTCACTGCTATTATAACAGCCCTTTTTTCCCTTTAAGGAAGGAACAAAAGGGGAACACACGTGTGAGAAGTCAGAGGCTTAGAGGTCACAAACAGAAGATAGCCAAGCAAGAGACAATGTCAGTGATAGAAAATAAAATGAGATCATTTGAAATTTTTTATCCTCTTGTCTCTGGTAATCCTCCAAAGTTCTATATTTTAAAAAGCATTCCAAAAAAAAAAGAAAAAGAAAAAAAGAAAAAACCAGATCAGGTTTATCCAGGATCTCCAGAGGTAAAAAGCATCATGCAGGATTCTATTAGAGAACAATAGGCAGCTCTTAGAATACTTATTTTTTCCTATCTAAGTCTGCAAAGTTAACTCAGCACCCAAGAGTTAGGTTATATAGTCTCATACAAGTGAAATGATATTGATAGATGTGATTTCAGATAAGCGCATCTCATTTATATAACCACAATCTTGAAATCATTCCATTTATGACCAGATGACCAAATGGAATAAACAATCCTTCTTCCTATCCCACAGTGTATTTCTATGCAGAAGTCTGGACAACCCACTTAACGAAGTCTGTTTCCTGCACTCCACTTGGCTCCTGAGGACTGAGCAATGGTTGATCTCTCTGTAACTGTACATGTTTGTTTCAATATCTTTATTCCTTCATATCTGGTTTCAACTGGCTATGGGAATATACACTTCATAGTGCTTGAGACTTTAACTTATAAGAAACCCAAATATAATTTTAAAGCTCCAGAAGTCTGAGCTCTTCCCCCTTTTTCAGCTTTGGAGAGAGGCAGAGTGGAGTTGGAGTGCATTCTGGTTTTGAAACTATCTTTGACCTTTGAGGTCACTTTTTCTATAGGTGCGAAATCTGAGACCCTTTCCACAGTGGTGCAAATGCAAAAGCTGAGTGAGGCTTTAGATTCTTAGATGATAAGAGGCCTGTTCTTAGAAGTACGGTTTTCAAGCCCAGGAGCGGGTACTGTTCTGAATGTAATTTTTAAAAATTACATTCAGGGTTTTTGAATGTATATATGTATGTATTTATGTAGTGCATAAGACAGACAGCACTCCCAACAGGGCCGTGACACTGCTAACTACTCCCAGCCCAGGACCATGGGCATACACATGCCCATTGTACTCATGGAGGCCTCTGGTTATTAACCGGAACCTTCCCACATGCGTCTGCCTCACAAAGGAACAGGTTTTACTGCTGCACCACCAACTGGCTCCCCAAAACTTTTGAGTTTAACAGATTCATTAAAGTTAAATTTCAGACTCTTTCTTGTTCAGCTATCTTGTCAGTAATACCAGACACCCAGAGTCCAGACCAGGCCCCTCACGTCAGCAGCCCCCCTCAGTCAGTGTGCTCAGACTTGTTAGTGTAAGTTGAAAGATGGGCTTCAGAGAGTATGACCAAAAAATAATAATTTTATTTATATATATATAGTGAAAGTTAAAATGAAGCAATATACTTAATTAAAAAGAAACACTGGTATATTCCTCTCTGAGAGTGAGGAGCATTTTCCCCATTCTCCTAGGAATCGACTTGAGACTTTTCCCCAGTCCTCGTGGGAATGGACTGAGATTTGACTTCCTGAAGCAGCGGAGGAAAAGCTGCTATTTTTACTTGAATAAATATAACAAGCCTCTTCATTAAAAAGAAAAAAAATAGCAAAATAAAAAGACAAATGATAACTTGACCTCTTGGGAAAATATTTCGGATTTACACATCAGTCAAAGATGGGGTACCTGCCCTTAAGCACAGTGTTTAAGTGATGTGCATTAGGAACTGGATCCCACATGGCCAACCACAGTTTGAATCCTGCCCCCAGTGGCTTATAAAGCATGTCATTCATGTGCACATGTGGATGCCTAAAATCTTGACAGAAAGGAGAAATGGCTAAAAAAGAATTGTGACATGACCACACTCTATTTTAAGAGGGTTCATTCCTCCCCACCTCGCCCTCTGGCAAGTAAAAGAGAGAGAGAGATTGCGACAGTTATTACAAGAAACAGCATCTGAAAATAAAGAAGGAAAAAGCCAACATTCCTATGACAAAATGGGCCAGATAATTCCCAGAAAAAAATACAAAAAGATCTTCATTTGAAATAATTTACTTTCCTCAAAAATAAGAGAAATGCATATTCAAACTCTACTAAGATAACATTTTCTTACTTATTCAAACTCTACCGAGATAGCATCTTCTTACCTATCAGATTAGCAAAAATCTGAAAGTTTAGCAGCAAATTCTGTTGGTGAGGCTGAAGAGAAATAAATATTCACCTAGACTGGGGAGAAAAGGGCAAAAGAGTCCAACACCTCTGTTTGTCAGACTCAGTCATAAAAACAAAGTACACATTATTTAATAGAGAATTATTAATCAGGTATTGAAGCACGAAGAAAAACAAAACAAAGTAAACCCCGAGGTGTCCCAGATATGCTGACTTCCAGAAGTAGCTGTTATCCTTAAAGGTCGGGGAACATAAGAAGGAGGCTGGGATGACTAGAATATGGACACTTGGAAGAGAAGCCCTGCTGAGCTAAGACCCAGAGTTCTGAGCAGGCAGTGCTCCTGGCTGGCCAGGAGAAAGGACCCCTTGCGGCTGGAATCAAAGCTCTGAGGAAGGCACATTGTCTGGCTGTAATGGTGCCTCTGGAGGCTCCCAGGGAGCAGACTCAGACTTCTGAGGAGGTGCTGCTGACTACCTGGTGTTGGCCTTAGAGGAGGTTCCAGAGTGTGAAAAACCAGAAGCAGTAGCCCATGCCTAGTGGGTGAAAAACTTGCTGGAGTGATGCTGAGAGGAAAAGGAAATGAAGCAGAAAGCAGGAAGTTCCTCATTCGTTCTTTTTCCTTCATTCTCCCTTTCATAACTCAACAGGGAGCCAACTGGAAAAGCAGAAATGAGGTGTGTGGAGTCATAGCCCCGGCATCTCCAAGTGGAGGATTAGATAACTGAATAACCAGCACAAGGCTAGAGGGGGATTTGACAATAATCCAACAGGTTCCATGTATAGTTTCCCTTGAATTTAGCAATCCCATGTCTAGAGCTCTATGCCAAAAACAGCTAGAAAAAAATAAGTAAAATAAAAACAAAGTATGCACAAGATTATCATCACAGCACTCTTTGTAATAACTAAATTTTGGGACCAACTCAAATATCTATCAAGAAGGGAGTAGTGGAAAAAACTATGGTAAATCAACACAGTGAAGAACTGTCCAAAGAGGGACCAGCAGTTAGCATAATAGCTATGTCGCTGGACTCCCACGTAGTCGACCGCGGTTCGAGTCCCAGACCCGGTGGCTTAAACTCACACCAGGCGCATGTGCGTGCGTGCCCAAGATCCCGAGAGGAGAATGGAGGAGAAGGGATTGCGGCGTGGCCATCCCCCCTGGGGGGTGATTTCTCACTTTCTGTCTCTCTGTCTCTCTCTGTCTGTCTGGCGAGCGCACATGCCCTAACGAAAAACCTCTCCCCCCCCAAAAAAAGAACTGAGAAAACAATTGACTATCTATGTACTAGAACAAAGAGATTTCCAGCACATATCACTGCTTAGAAAAAAAAAAAAAAAGCAAAAATGAAAAAAGTGCATATAGCAAGCTACTCTTTAAGAAGGAAGATGAAGAAGCGGCCCTGTAAGCTTAGAGGTTAAGGGAGCCAGATCTTATATTGCTAAGAATGGTTCTAATTTTGACCAAATGGCTTGAGATGTGCCCCAAATCCTGATATAAGGAAAAACAGAGAAAAAGGGGATGTGGTATGACCATGCTCTATCGAGGGGTGCTTTCTCCCCTTCTTTTTCTCACTCTCCTTTTCTCTCTTTCTCTGTCTGCCTCTGAAGAGCACATATGCCCTATGGCAATTTTTTAAAAAAGAGGAGAAGGTATGAAAACACACACACACACACGTGTATGCATGTACATATATATATATATATATAGTAATATTAAATAAAACAATGAAAGGATAAGCATACAATTTAAGAAAGTACTACCTAGGGACCAGCAGTTAGTGTAATGGCTATGTCACTGGACTCCCATGTAGCCAGCTGTGGTTCACGTCCCAGACCCAGTGGCTTAAACTTACGCTGGGCGCATGTGCATGTGTGCCCAGGATCCCAAGAGGAGAACGGAGGAGAAGGGATTGCAGCGTGGTCATCCCCCCTGGGGCGTGATTTCTCGCTTTCTTCTCTCTGTCTCTCTCTCTCTGTTTGGCGAGCGCACGCACCCTATAGCAAAAAATCCTCTCCAAAAAAAAAAAAAGTACTACCTATGGATCAGAAGGTGCTGTGGTGGTTAGGGTGCTGAATTCACACCTGGCCAACTGTGGTTCAAGTCCCAGACCTGTTAGCTTGCTCTCTCACTTTCTCTCTCCGTCTCTCTGGTGAGTGCACATGCCCTATAGCAAGTTTAAAAATAAAAACAATAAATACTTATTTTTTAAAAAAGAAATTATTACCTAAAAAAGAGATAGATGGATGAAAAGGTAAAAACCTCTCCAAAAAGAAAAAGTACTACCTGTGGATCAGAAGGTGCTGTGGTGGTTAGGGTGCTGAATTCACACCTGGCCAACTGTGGTTCAAGTCCCAGACCTGTTAGCTTGCTCTCTCACTTTCTCTCTCCGTCTCTCTGGTGAGTGCACATGCCCTATAGCAAGTTTAAAAATAAAAACAATAAATACTTATTTTTTAAAAAAGAAATTATTACCTAAAAAAGAGATAGATGGATGAAAAGGTAGAAGGAATGGGGTTACAGACTATATTTCTTTGAATATATTTTGCCTTGTAGATTTGACTAGGAACCAAAGACATTTTACATAATCATAAAAGAAAATTAAATTGTAAAGAGTCCTCTTCAAATTAGAATACAGAAGAAATGAACCTGTTTGTCTTGTAGTGGTAAGGAGTTATTCCAAGCGAGTTTAAAAAGTGATTTGACCATATATGTGTGATTGGATTGCCTTATGAAAAAAGAACAGCAACAAATTATAAACTGTTTTCATTAATAAAACTGATGGTAGTATTGAAATGAAATTGTTATGTGAATAATATAGCATAAATAAAATGAATATTATGTTATTGAGATCTAAGATTTCTGGCATGACTGAGAGGAGATACAGTTGTAAGATAAATAAATTTAAATAAAAATTTTGTAATCCTAAATTTTTTATATAAAATATCAGTATGAACTTGAGATGTATTTTATCATAAAAAAGTATTTACTAGCTCTATTTATAAAAAGATTTAGAAACAACAATTGACCCAATAGCAATGAATTCTCTTATACCTGAATTGTGTTTGCTAATACCATTTGCCACTAAAAGAACTTGGATTCCTTGAAATGCCTGAGTCTAGGTTTAGAATCATTTGTAGACAACATCAGGAAATGATCCAGCTGAGCCTTGGAAAATTTGTCCTTATCAGAAAGCAAAGAATCTCTTAAAGACAGCTAGGGTTGTGCTGAAAGGATTCAGCAGTCAACCTGAATGAGTCCACATCAGGCAAAGGGGGAATAAATGGAGGATTAGCAGTAAGGATGGTCATTGAAACAGGATGAAATTTATCAAACATATTTAAACTCACAAGGTCATGTGATATTTTAACAGAGACTTAATTGGTAACCTTCTTTTAGAGAATGTTAGAGAACCACTACATTATTTTGAAAATTGGTACAAAAAAGAGGATGAATTACTTTTGTGAAAACAGAAAAATTCTGTTTTGCCCGTATGACTTGCACCTCAGGAAACAATAACACTGATGTGGAGGAGTTTCCTGTTCTTTTATTTTTGTGTGCCACATCTGGGCAAGCTGAGAAGAAAGCCCTCTTTTGGATCCAGATAAGTAAATTATAATATCATTAATGTAACCTCTAATAAATTAAGGAATCTAAGCCAGCAGGTGGTGTCCATGTATGGATTGCTTAAGATCTGTAAAATTTCTTTCTTTTTTTTTTTTTTTTGAGAGGTTTTTGCTATAGGGCGCGGTTGTTCGCCAGAAAGAGACAGAGACAGAAAGCAAGAAATCACCCCCCAGGGAGGATGGCCATGCTGCAATCCCTTCTCCTCCATTCTCCTCTAGAGATCTTGGGCACGCACGCAGATGCACCCAGCGCGATTTAAAGCCACCGGGTCTGGGACTCGAACCACGGTCGACTACATGGGAGTCCAGCCACATAGCCATTACACTAACTGCTGGTCCCAAGATCTGTAAAATTTCTTTAGGGAGATCCCAAGTTCAATATTATTTTCATGGCCATGTAGGACATTCTGGGCCATTTTAATTTTGTTAACATTTGTAGAGGTGATATAACAGTAATGCTGATGTCAGGCCAGCCAGTGGCATGGATGGTTAAGGTGGCTGGATCCCACATGGCTGGATGTGTGGTTTGAATCTGGTAGCTTGAAAAACACACCAGGCATGTGTACATACATGCCCAAAATCTTGAAAGAAGAAACTGAAGAGAAGGGATTGCAGCATGACCATTCCCCATGAAGAGTGCTTTCTTATTTTCTCTTCCCTTCCACTGGCAAGTACCCATGACCTCTGGAAAAATATTTTTAAAAAGTAATGGTGGGCAAATTAATCAGCACATCAGCATAAATCAAGTCAGTGGCACTAATTATGCTACTAGTAGTTGTTGTGGTCTTGACCACCATACCCTGGAAGGAAAAAGAGCCCATTTTATTTAAGAATTTTCTTAATGAAGCAGTTAAAATAATTAATTAGATTAAATATTGACCTTTGGGTACTTAAAAAAAGAATTCCATGGGGATCAGCAGGTGGTGTGGTAGTTAAAGTGCCACATGGCCAATCGTAGTTCTAGTCTTGGAGTTGGTAACTTGAACCACAAGGATATGTGTGCCTGCATGCCCCAAGTCCCAAGAGGAGAATGGAAGAAAAGAAATTGTATCATGGCTACCCCCCACCTGGAGGTTATTTGTCACTTCTTCTCTCTCTTTCTCTCTCTCTCTTTCTTTTTCGTTTCCTTTATCTCTCTGTCTCTAGTAAGTGCATGTGCCCTATGGTAAAAGCCTCAAAAAAAAAAAAAGTCCATGTAATAAATGAAAAATACACATAAGGCATTTATACCATATATTGACTTTTGATGGCCCTCTCCTTAAAAATCACTTTGTGTGATTGATTAAGTTGCCAGCTAAACTAGACACTTTTTTCATAAAATACCATTTAAGTTTCAGAAATGACTGACACAAAAATTGTAGTTACATGTTTAGGGATTTGGAAAGTATTTTCTTAAAAATGAATTAAATAAGGCCAGATCATGATCTAGTGGTGAAAAGAGCTGGATTCCACATAGCCAACCGTGGTTCAAATACCAGACCTGGCAACTAGAAAAACACTGTAGGCACATGTGCATGTATATTGAAATTTTCAACATTATGGAGAAATGGAGGCGAAGGGATTGTGGTCTGACCATGCCCCATTAAGGGCTATTTTCTCCCTCTCCCTCTCTCTTTTTCTCTATCTGTCTAACTGTCTCTGTCTCTCTCTGGTGAGTGCATGTACCCTCTGGCAATTAAAATAAAGAAAATAAATGAAAAAAAATATGACACTTCATATAAACAATAAACAGTATTTGTTGCCAGTGGTAGATTCAAGTTTTCAAATAAAAATTGGAATTTTGGAAAAGTTGAATTTGCTACTATAAACTTGACAGCCTTCCAATAATTATAGGCATTTCAAAGAACATCAGTAGTTATTAATGAATGTGTATTTTTGATATTAAATAATGAAAATTTCTACATTTGTAAGATTATATTTATCAGTGACTTACTACTTTCTAAATAATGTCGTAAAATTATGCATGGCTAAGAGAATCATTAAACAGCAAGATATGCCAGTAGATTTCAATATAACACAATAGAAAAGTTAATTGATGTGGCTTCAGATTTCATACTGCAACTGATCTTTAATAAGATCACTTGTCAGATGTTAGTAAAGAAAACAATTTATAATGATCTGAACAGAGTTCTTCCACTTTGAATGGTGTATCTCCATATGGCTGAATGTCTTAATATACTCCAACTATAATAACATATACTAACAGAAGAAATGGAGAACCAAAGAGCTATCATCTCTGCTATTAAACCAAATAGTAAAGAAATTTGCAAAAATGTAAAATATTGTCCCTCCTCTTACAGATGATTTATTTTGAAAAATATGCAGAAGTTATTTCTAATAAAAATACTTCATTTATATTAACTTATAAGAGCATGCTATTATTTTAAGAAAATCAATATTTTAAAGTCTTCTCTCTTTTCATTTCTAATATAATAAAAATCTAGAGAAAATCCACATAAACAAAACCTCTGCAGGATATTCAGTGATTTTTAAAAGTGTAATAGAGTCACAAGACAAAAAGCTTGAGAACTGCTGGTTTAAATAATATCATCAATGGCTGACAACATCACAACAGAGAGAAATTCAGACATAATTATTACTTCTAATTGAAAGTAGGCAATACCACCTATGAAGTCGTCTTACCAAATATTGTATCAAGCCTGAATCTGATCAAAGGTCTACATCTAACCACTAATTTATAATACCACATAATAAACACGTGAGAGGTCCATTCAGCAAAATCCAGATGGAGGGAGACTCTGCAGGAAAAAATGACCTGGTTTCTTCAAACAAAATAGGGGATGGAGAGGAAAGAGGAAAAGAGCGAGAGACTCACAAGAAACATAAATGACAGATCAATCCATTTTAAAACATGGCTATTTTCTGGAAATTTATTCAAATGAGCACTGTTTTATAACAATTTTTAAAAATGTGTGCACTGACAATGAATTAGTTGATATTTAAGAAATAATTGTTTTTAGCTGTGATAATTGTATTGTAGTTATGCACAGTTCCTCTTTGTTTAGTGTAAAGATTCCTTATTCTTTAGAGATGAACTTTTTTTAGGTTTAGTTTTGCTTTTTTTGTTTGTTTGTTTTGTGTCGTTTTAGATTTTTGCCATGGAGTGTGCATGCTTATTAGAGAGAGACAGAGAAAGAGGGAAAGTGAAAAATTACCCCCCCCCCCCAGGGAGGATGGCCATATTGCAAACCCTCCTGTTCCATTCTCCTCTCAGGATTTTGGGCTCATACACACATATACCTGATGTGTCTCCAGCTACTGGGTCCAGGACTTGACCAATACAGTTGACCATGTGGGATCCAGCTTCTTAACCACCATGCAACACACTGGTCCTATAGTTTAATTTTTTACAGATTATATAATGCCTGGAATCTGCTTCAAAATAATCTGGGGAGGTGGTAGGTGATAATACATGGCATGAGATTAAACATGAGTTCACTGTTGAAGCTGAGTGATATCACATTGGTTTCATTATACTCTTTTTTTCACTAGTTTATGAGTTTGCAAATTTTCATAATAAAAAGTTAAACACATACATGAGAAATGAAAGTTCTACCCTGTTCTGGGGGATAACTTGCAACCCTGCAGTCAAGTACAAGATGGCCAATTATAATTGAAACTGAAAACATACGTTTCTCAGATGGTGAGATTGACAATGACATAAATCGAGGGTGTCATTTAGAGGTCAGAGCTAAGGAGGGCTAGAACCAGAACTGTGAAAGGAGCCATTATGTAATGAATGTTCCTGTTCTCCCAACATTTATATGCTGAAGCCTTAAGTCCCTTATGTTTTATACTAGATGGTAGGGACTTTGGAGGTAATTAGGTTTAGATGTGTTTGTGGATCCCCTCATTTTAAGAAAAGAACAGAGATTGTGCTACTTTGTCCCTGTGAGAAGACATAAGAAGGCATCAGTTTGCAAGCCAGAAATTGCCCCTCTTTTGCTCCTTATTTTACCCTTTAGAATCAATTTGTGTTTTATGCCTGTCCTACCATTGTGCTTAGGAAGTAGATAAGTTGTTTTGATTTCACAGGCTCACATCTGGAGAGAAATTTGCCTCTGGATGAATCATGCTCTGGATCTAAGCTATATCTGATTTAGATGTGATTTTGGACTTTTCAGTAGGTGCTAGAATAAGTAAAGACTTTTGGGGTTATCGTGATGGAATTAATGTATTTTATTAAAAGAACACATGTTTGGGGGTGGGCAGGGACTGAATGTTAGAGTTTAAATGTCCCTTCCAAAACTCAAGTTATAATTTTTTCTCTTTTTCAGAGATTTTTTTATATATAGGGCACATGCACTTGCCAGAGAGACAGAGACAGAGAAAGAAAGCAACAAATTACCCACCCCAGGGGGCATGGTCATGCCACAGTCCTTTGTTCTCCATTTTCTTCTCAGGGTTTTGGGCATGCATGTACACATGCCTGGCATGAGTTTCAAGCCACCTAGTCCAGGACTTGAACTGCAGTTGACTACATGGGAGTCCAGCAACATAATCATTACACCATCTATGGTCCCTCAAGTTGAAATTTAATTGCTATTGTGATGGTATTGAGTGATGTGACCTCTTAAAGGTGATTTGATCATGAGAGATCCCATTAGTGCAGAAGCAGGTTAGTTATGTGGATTCAGCTCCCTCCCCCCAACCCTTCTCTCTGTCTTGCACGCTCACCCTTCCACCTTCCAACATGGGATGGCCCTTGCCAGATGCTGGTGGCATACTCTTGGACTTTCCACCCTCCAGAACCACGTGCCAAATAACCTTCTTTAATTTATACATTACCCAATCTGTGGTATGATATTACAACAGCAGAAAATGGACTAAGACAGGGGTCCAAGGAGATGAGAATTGAAACTGATTAGATTAGGCATCTGGCTTTTTCAGGCACATTCTCAGCTAGAGAAAACTCACAAAAGACTTAGGAGAGGAAGTGGAGATGGCAGTATAAACAGTTGCTTAAGGGAGTTACACTGTAAGGGACCTGTGAAATGGCACAAGGGCTGGGGAGGGATGTGTGGTAAAGAAGGGGTCTTTAGGTGACTGGAGAAATTATGGTATATGGCTTCACAAGGGAACGCTCCAGGAGAGGAGAAACAGGTGATACAGGAAGAAGGTCTTTGGTGGCTGGGAGAGAATGGAGTCCAGGATGTGAAGAGAGGACCTGGCCTTGAGCAGGAACCCAGATGCTCCATCCTATTTGTAACAGCTGGGAAAAGAGTCTGCAGGTACAGATGCAGGTGAACGTTCTATCCTGATTGATAAGCACAAGCAAGGCCATTTGTTGAAAGAGGAGTCAAGGGAGCTACAGAGTGGTCCAGAAATGGTCATCCTAGAGAGTGAGAGGGACATGGAGGAGGATGCCGAGTATTTGGAGGTCATCCTTGAGGTGTATGGTCATAAACTTGAATGAGACCAGTTAGCAGGGAGGTATGTTTCCTTCAGTTGCACCAAGATGCCAGGTGCAGACAGAGAGCTGGTGGAGGGTTAACACGAACCAAACTTTTATTCAGAGAAAAACACGGAGTGTTATGCAAGCGAGGATTTACATATAGGAGATGATAAACTGAAGCAATCTTACAAACTAACTTAGAAGCAAGTTTTCTGTTATCCAGCATAGAACAAAGTAGGAATTAATCTACTTAATCAGATAGCCTCATAACACTTTATATAGGATTATAACTTCTTGGAGGATTAATATATAAAAAAAAAATCTACTAAACCCATACTGGTTATCGTGTACCTTGGAGTGATGAGCATCTATTATTATACTAGTGCAGAAAGTACCAGTCCGGATATTAGAGAGACAAGGCAAGGATGACTCTACTTGATAGAATTCTAGAGGACACAACTTACATTCTTAATGTAACCAACTACCCTAAAAATGCTGCAGGAAAGGAAATCACAGGGCTCAAAAATCTTTTTTTTTTTTTCCAGGACCTGAGATTAGTGTTATAGATGAGAAAGGACGATTTATAAGTCACTGACTATGGGCACAGAGAGACATAAATTTCAGGTACAAAAGAAATAAAAGAAATGAGCACAAAAGCTATATGAAAGGAACAATTTCTTCTTTAAGTTTTATTGCATTAATTTAATTCCATTCCTGGAAATAATGGAAACTGACTTAAGGCAATTATTTTTCTTTCCAGAAAATTCTGAAAGATTATGCTTTTGATTGGTAAAAGGAAGGTGAGAATAACATATAAAAATCACCATGAAAGATTTATAAAATATAAAAGCTATAAAGTAGACTTTTTCTGAAGAGGTAGAAATTTAAGATCTTTGAAAACACTATGTTTTCTAAAAAGTTCTATGAGATTAATGGAAAAAAGGTTTAGGTTTTCTGACAAAAACTTAGAATGCACATTAAAATGGAAATTCAATGAGGAAGACACCAAAGATAAATAAGAATCCAACAATCCAACAATAAATTATGTAACCTTGCAGGAATGTATTTTCAGAGCTCTTCCTGTCCCTTATGGAATTGCTACGTAGGGCAGGTTTCTTTGAAGCAAATCACTTTAATGTTATGTATGGTAGGAAGATAGAGCATTGTGTCTTTCTTTAAAATACACTTAGCAGGCTGGCTCTGTGGCATGGTGGTTAAGGCAGCTGGATCCCATATGACCGACTGTGTGGTTTGATTCCCAGACTCGGCAGCCTGAGATACACAATGGGGGTGTATGTGTACATGCCCAAAATTCTGAAAGGAGGGAGAGATGGCAGAGAAGAGATTATAGTATGACCATTTCCTCCTCTCCCTCTCTTTACCTCTGTCTCTGTCTGAGAAATGCACATGCCCTCTAGCAAAACAAAAAACCACACACACACACACACACACAAACTTAACACTTAAAAACTTACACATAGTGCTTACATTTTCAAAGGCTCTCTTATGTGATATTATATACCAAGGAAATTGAGCTAATCTTTAAAACAAAAACAAAAGGCTTGCATAATACAGAGTGATCCAGAAGCAAAATATTTTGTTAATATGATTTCTTTTGATTTCATTCCACCTTTTTTTTTTCCCTAAAGATGTCACATTTTAAATTTCTTCTCATGGGGGGAACCAGCAGTCAGCGTAATGGCTATGTCACTGGACTCCCACGTAGTCAACCGCAGTTCGTGTCCTGGACCCAGTGACTCAAAACTCACGCCGAGCGCGTGTGCGTGTGTGCCCAAGATCCCAAGACGAGAATGGAGGAGAAGGGACTATGGCATGACCAGCCCCCCGGGGGGGTGATTTCTCGCTTTCTGTCTCTATGTCTCTCTCTGTCTGTCTGGCGAGTGCACGAAATCTCTCTCGCAAAAAAAAATTTCTTCTCATTGGTATTTCTTGTGTCCCATAAACAAGTTACAATAAAAAGGGAGTATGCAATTATTTTGTAGATAAAAGAAAAATAAATGCTACATATTTCTAAATATAAATTCAAATTAATAGGCTCTATCAAGGACACCAGCAAAATATTAATGTTTAACTTAACAGGCTCTCCTTGGTCTCATTCTGACACTACCACCTTGCAGTGTAGGACAAGTTCCCTCGTGCATCTATCCTCCCTCAGCTTGGTGGCACCAGCTGGTTTCCCTCTTGCCGCTAAACCTTCCTGAGTCTCCTTCTTCAGCCTCTTTGGATAAATGACCATCCTGCACCGAAGGGCTAAATAAGCAGTTCTCTGTAGTTCTCTCAGTCAACTTCCTCGTGTACTACACTGGCTGAATAGTAATGGCTCAAAAGCCACAGCTCCCACTTGGTCCCCAAACTAACTTTTGCTTTAAATGCAAAGTTATATCTTTTCTGAAGAACAAATGGACTTAAACTCTGGTTGGCCACATGGGATCTGGCAACCTCTGCGTAACACCTAACTACTGTGCTGCAGAATTGGCCTCTATATTGTCTCTCTCTCTCATTATTATTGCCAAAGTGCACATGCACTTGGGGGAGAGAGAGAGAGAGATGGGGAGGGTGAGAGGGAGGCAGAGAGAGAAAGCACTTCCCAGCAGGATGCAGTCACACTAAATCCTTTCTTCTCCATTTCTCCATCCTGTCAGGATTTGGGGCATGCATACATGTCACAGACTTAACTGCATGACTGACTTGTGGGATTCAGATCCCTTCACTACTAGGCCACAGAGCCAGCCCCCTCTGCTCTCTTTACTCAAGTTAAGAACCACATATTGAGTCCACTGTGAGAAGCCCTCTTTATATAAACAATGAATAACACTCTCTTGCAGCCCTTGAGGACTTGCTGTACAATGGGAAGCAATGCCCGAACCCTGATGATAACACAATAAATAAGTACTCGGCTGCTTAAAGGAGAGAAGAGTAGTGGGGACCTAGTCAGTTGCATGCTAAGCAGCTCAGACTCAATCCTGTACATAGTGATGAACTATTTGACTTGTGCTTTCAGATTGGTAACATTAATGACTATGGAAAGAGGCTAAGTATTACCTTGCCATGTACAATAAAATGCAATTCAATATGTATACTATAATATTGGAATTTGGAAGATAGGCATATAAAGAGACTTCACAAAGCTTACCAAGAAATGCAATTAAGGTACAAGTTTATTTTTGGTTTAGAAAATTCTGAAATCCATGCATAGTTTTTTTATAATATACATTTTCCATGAATTTTTGAAAATCCTTTGTAGATTAACTAGATGAAGAAAGACTTAATTTATTGCTGGGAGGCAGGGAACAAACTGGTTCAGAGATTAAGCAATTCCACTCCAGCATGTGCGTGCGTATGTGTGTGTGTGCGTATCTCAGAAAACTTCCCACCACGGAGGCCACTGCAGTACTACCAGGGATGATAAGGTCTTGGAGGTAACCTGTTCATCTCTGAGAGGGCAGCTAGGTAAATATTATAGACATCCAACACAGAGTGGCATCCACTGGGGAGAAAGTGTGATGGAAAGATCCTAAATACAAACACAGGGATGCACCTTCTCATTCAGAATGGACAGCAGATGAGGGCTGAGGAAAAGAAAGGAAAGCTTCAGCTGGGCATCTCTGACATAGGCTTAGGACAAAGGGGTGGAAAGGTGAAGCCTCCTATGCTCCTAATTTACCCACCCGCTTGAAAGGGATGTCAGAGAGCAAATGGAGCTCAACCTGTGGGCCAGAGGTCTTTGGTGTCTGGGGCTGAGAATCACTTGGGAAGGATGAAATGCATCCATACACAATTTCTTCACAAGGCACATTTTGCATGAAGACCTCTCATAGAACCTACTTCATAGGGCTGCTGAGAACATGAAATTATATAATTCAGGTAAAGTGTTTAGAATAGAATTGGATACATAAAAAGGGCTACATAAATTTGGGTGAATATTATTATTATTATTAAGCTTTTTGTGAGACAAACTGGACATTTTTAGCTCTGGACACAGAGCATCAAGCTGAATTCATTTATTAACATGATGTAGATGACACTTGTGTATTTCTCTAATGATAAGTATCTATATATATTTTACACTTTTTTTTCAACAATGTAATTCAGTTGTAAGATCTAATGAAACCTTAAGAAACAGTTGTTGAACAGGCTGCATGCCTTCTTTCAAAGTCAGTTGTTTTTTTGTTTGTTTCTTTTTGTTTTTGGGGGGGGCCATGTGATTCCAATGTCCTGACCTGGCGTCATGTCCCTCATTCCTAGAAATTTGTCCAATGGGCATAACCTTATTACTATATAAGTCAGCCTCTAGCATTATTTTTTTAACTTGCTGGCCAACTACCAACTTTTAATAAAGTCTGGCAGAGTCTTCTCTGTGACATGGCAATTGGGGCTGGGATCCTCAAATGCATTCTGCAGAGAGTCAGACGGCGAATGTTCTAAGCTTTGTGCTCTGCATAAACATCTGAGCATACTCAACTGATGAGTCCACAAAGTAAAAGGTTCAAAATACATTCACTCTTTTAAAGTAATATCAGTCTATGTATATTTGTATTGTAGACATCAAACAGTGTCTGATGAAAATGCAATGGGAATACGTTCAGCTGTTTTTATGACCCAAAGTCAGCTTCTTTTGATAAGCTAGAAGGGGATTTTCTGGGGACCACCTTTGAGAACCAAGGTCTTTCAAGGTCCTTGCACAATTGAGATTTTCCATTGCAAAACTCAAGCTCGTGACCACCTTTTTTGCCTTATGATAGAACTAACTTCATTCATTTTATAATTGAACTATGTGGGTTCATATTCACCTAATAGAGCACAGTAAAATAGCTAACACCAAGGAAGACTAGAGAACAGGTAAGATAGGACAGGACAGAGAATTCCTTTTCCTTTTTGTCCCTGAGTGGTGCCAATAAAGAATAATTTGAGATATACCAGTAAGGAATTTAAAAGGTGAGAGTTAAAGGGGATAAATGGAGCCTACTCAATCAGTCTTTAAAAGCATCACATCCAAACCTTCTAGAAATATTTTAAACATGAAAGTTTGTAATTCTCCCTTTGAATCTGACAAGTTCTTTAAACACTTGAAAGATCAGAGAACGTGGGTTTTCAAATGTATGTTATGTTCTTTGCAGAGTGGTACAGGATGGTTGGTCCTTTGGCGATTCTCTGTTCTACCAGACGCATTGAAAAAGAAAGGTCAGGTTTGAGTTCCAGCAGTTTCTTGCCAGCAAAATGAAAATAGCCATGGTAAAAATAATGCTTATCTAACAAAGAAACATTCGACAGCAAAATGAAAATAGGCATGATAAAAATAATGCTTATCTAACAAAGAAACATTGATTTGCAAACTTGAAAAAAGTAGACTAGTTCTTCCATGTTCAAGAAAACAGAATAGGCTGAAAGCATTACCAGACATGGTAAGGAAAATTTAATGGAAATGCTAACTATCCTGTATAAAAAGTTTTAAATGAACAGTTCTACCAAGATTTCACAGAGAAAAAGATACATGTACTGTCCAATTGCTGAAGTTACTAAAAATTACTCCAGAAAAAAAATTGTGTTATCATTTTTTAATCTATTTTTTCTTTTTATTTATTTATTGGAGAGGTTTTAGCTATAGGGTGCATGCGCTCACCAGACAGACAGAGAGAGACAGAGAGATAGAAAGTGAGAAATCACCCCCCAGGGGTGATGGTCACACCACAATCCCTTCTCCTCCATTCTCCTCTTGGGATCTTGGGCACGCATGCCCACACGCCTGCCGTGAGTTTAAGCCACTGGGTCTGGGACTCGAATCGCTGTCGACTACGTGCGAGTCCAGTGACATAGCCATTATGCTAACTGCTGGTCCCATTTTTTTCTTATTATCAGACTAATCCAGACAGAAAAGAGTGAAAATGTCCATGGACATTCCCTTAGGATGGTGAGGTGCAAATTGAAATTTCTATTTTATACATGTCTATATTTTCCAGTTTTCTTGCAGTTACTGTATATTTGCAAATAGATGCAAACATTAATTAATATTATCCCTCCTTTGCCATGGTACTAGTTTCTTAATATTCATGTCATTTCTAGTATGATATTCTCCAGGACAGCTTCCTACCCCACCTCACCACATAAAGAAGCCTGACTCCATGTTTAATGTTGACTGTTGGCAGCTTTTAAGTCCCTCTTCTCTTTACGTGTCACATCTGGACCAGCTGATAAGAAAGCCTGGTGCTCCCTCCTTTGGATCCAGTGCAAGGCTCAGACCTAACCTTACTTTCTCACCACTGTAAAGACCCAGAGCCAGTCTCTGCCCCTGACTTCCAGGAATTATTTCAGACCTACCTCAGGACCTCAGTTACATAAGTAACACAGTTTCCCATAGTCTCTTGGGGTGTGTGTGGTACTAGCAATCTTGATACTGAACTAAAGCTTGAATGAGACTCTCTCCTGTTTTTTCAGAGCAGCTATTACAGGGAACACTACCTGCTCCACTTTGATATTCTGTATTGCCAGAATACTGTGTACTAACATCTAGCACTGCACTTACTAGACAGTACAGAATATGTGACCTATGATGTGTGTGTATGCCCCACTGGTTATGAGCTACTTGAGAGTAAGGACAATTTATTATTCATTTTTACTTTCTCCAGCAGTCCCAGTAATGTAGTAGGTATTTATAAGTGTACAGAAGGTAGGAATTGCTCCACAAATTTCAAGAGCATGCAACACCTATCCATTCCTTTTTCTAAATTGATTAAAATCAAATCTGGTCACCTTCATGAGCAGAGATGGCAGGAAGGAGACTACAAACTTCTGCCTGCTCTCCCCCTCCTCTGTTACGGTATAAGAACCCCCAAGCTTTTGCAAACCAGGAGATTAAGAGTTGGCAAAAGACAGGCAAAAGACTGCTCATCTTCCTTATCTGGGCCCTGGGGCGGGGGGGCATCTGAAGGGGTGGCTCTGTCTGGTGACATCTCTAATGCCAAGCTCAGTTTCAGTATAGTCAGACCCCAGCTAAATACAAAAATTCCTCCAAGTGGGGTTCTTCATCTCCTCATGGCACTCCAGAGTGATACAAGTCTTTCCTACTGTGGAATCCATCACCAGGAGAACATGTTCCCCGTCCCTTCGTGTCTCTCCATTTCCTTTGCCATGTCACATCTGTTATGGATTGAATGTTTGTCTCCTTCCCCAGATTCTTGTGTTGGAGCCCAAACCCTCAGTGTGTCTGCATTTGACATTGGACCTTTAAGGAAGTAATTAAGGTTAAGTAAAGTAATAAAAGTGGGCCTGATCAAATAGGTTTTGTGTTCTTATAAGACACTAGATAGTCTAGTTCTCTTTTCAGGCACGCAAGTTCAAGAACTGGACCTCTCAACTCCAAGACAGAATTAATTTCTGTTGTGTAAGGAACCCTGTGTTGGGTGTCTTAGTATGGCAGCCTTAGCAGACTAAGACACCATCTTTGGACAAGAAAGCCCAGATTATAAAACTCTGGGTTGTCTTCTTGGTCACCAATTAATTTTCAGTATACCTTGTTACAAATAAGTATTTAATGACTAAAGGAAAAATGGATTACTTAAATCTCTTAACTAAATCTAAGATTCTGCATTTAATATTGGTGTGGTAGAGAGGAAAATTTGAATTATTTGTGATTAGTGATTACTTTTCAGTTTTTACCATTTTGTTTTATACATTTGTAGGGCATTATTTATGTTAAAGGGTTTTTTTTTTAATTTAGTTTGATTTCTTTTATATATTCCATCACATATGTCATTTAGCTTTTGCAAAATGAATATTTCAACATGTATACATTTCTCACCAATCCAGTTGGGAATACTATACACATCATCCTCAACAGACAATAACCCATCTCTCTGTCCCACAAATGTCCTGCCCCTGCATTTCTTTCCCCAATGTCTCTCGTCAGTCGCTCCTCCTTCACCACCCTCTTGCCACACTGTATCTGGTATTTATAGCCATTTTCTATGTTTCTACATCCTCTAGTCATTCAGTTTCGGCTAGAGTGTGGACATTCGGTATATATTAAGTGGAGACTAACGATGTCTCTCCTTCATAGCCTGGCTTGCTTCACTCAGCAGTAAATCTTCCATATTCATCCACTTTCTGTCAAAAGCCAGTCAGGTTGTTTTTTTATGGCTGTGTAGTATTCCATAGAGTATATGTGCTACACTTTTTCAATCCATTCATCTGTTCATGGGCATTTGGGTTGGTTCCATGTATTAGCAATTGTGAATAATGCTGCAATAAACATTGATGTGCAAGCACTTTTCCAACTAAGGATTTTTCTGTCCTTTAGGTAGATACCACGATTGAGATTGCTGGATCATATAGTAGTTCTATTTGTAGATCTTTGAGGAATCTCCATATTGTTCTCCATAGTGGTTAGACCAATTTACATTCCCACCAGCAGTGTAGGAGAGTTCCCCTTTCACCACACCCCCACCAACACTTAACATTTTTTTTTTTTTTAATCTTAGTCATTCTGACTGGGGTTAGGTGATATCTCATTGTCGTTTTGATCTGTATCTCCCTTATAATGAGGGATGCTGAGCATTTTTTCATATGCCTTTTGGCTATTTGTATATCTTCCTTAGAGAGTGGTTTTTCCAACTTTTTCTTCCATCTTTTAATAGGGTTCATCTGTTTTGGGGACAGCTGCTTGAGATCCCTGTGTATTCTGGTTATCAGTTCCTTATCTGACTCATGGTTTACAAAAATACTTTCTCATTCTGAGGGCTGTCAATTCACACTGATTATTGTGCCCTTGGCAGTGCAGAAACTTCTTAAAGTTTTATAAGTTTTATTTAAATATAAGTATAATTTACATCCAATGGTAGTCACTTATTTGAATTGTATAGCTTCATGAATTTTGCCATATACATACAATCCTGTGACTAGCCCTATGATTAAAATATAGGACATTTCCAATCTACACACTTCCACCTTTCCTACAGTGTCGTAGATAGGTAACCATGGCTGCACTTTCCATGTGACTCTCCCCTTTCTAAATTTCATATAAATGGAATCACAAAACATTTGATCTTTTGTTTCTGATTTTTTTTTTTTTTGAGAGGGATTTTTGGTATAGGGAACATGCACTTTTTGGAGAGACAGAGGACAGAAAGCAAGAAATCACCTCCCAGGGGGATAGCTATGCCACAATCCCTTCTCTCAGATTTTAGGCACACATGCACATGCACTCGGCATGAGTTATAAGTCACTAGCTCCAGGACTTGAACCGCAGTTGACTACGTGGGAATCCAGCAATGTAACCATCATGCTATCTGCTGGTCCCTGTTTCTGATTTCTTTAACTTTGCAAAATGCATTTAAGATTCAGCCATGTTGTTAATGTGAATCTGTAATTAGTACCTTTGGATTGATTAGTATTCCATTGTAAGACTGTACCACCATTTGTCAATCTAACAGCTCAGGTACATCTGGATTCTTTCTAATTCTTGTTTATGAATACCGCTGCCATAGTAGTCAAGCACAAATCCCTGTACGGATGAATTTTATGCTTTCATTTCTCTTGAGTAGACAGTCTGGACTGGAATTGCTGAGTCATATGGTGAGTATAAGGAACTACCTTAGAAACTGTCAAAATATTTCCCAAAAGAACTGAATGAATTTGATGATTTTGCATTCCAACTAGTAATGTAGCAAGGTTTGATTTGCTATATGTGTCCTCCACCATACTTGTCATTGTCAGTGCCTTTTTTGGGGTTTTTTTTTGGTAGTTTTTGTTATAGGATGCATACACTCGTCAGAGAGAAACACAGACAGAAGACAGAGAGACTGTGAGAAATCTCCCCCCAAAGGGGATGGCCATGCCACAATCCTTTCTCCTCCATTACCCTCTCAGGATATCCTTATATGCTGCCGGCATGATTTTTAAGCTACCAGATGTGGGATTCAAAACACACAGTGGCTATGTGAGATCTAGCATCCAACCTCCATACCACCTGTTGGTCCCATTGTCAATCTCTTTTAGGTTTAATCTAATGTGTTTAATTTCCTTCAAAGTCTTTCTCAAGACAATCCTCTGGTGTGGTTGCTCTTTTGCAATCTCTACTGATTACAATGCTGGGCTGGAAAAGTCCAGGTTATTTTATGTTACAAATTTTTCATGTATCTTCTCTAATCCTCTTGTCAGGCAGAACTATTTACGGTGCCAGGCCATCTTTCTAAGAGCTTTTGTTGGCTTACTTGAGATCCACCTTAGTTCTATAGTTTTCTGATTAATCTTCAGGTATGACATTCCAGTCAAAGCCCCGTCCAATAATGAGTTATTTCCAATTTCTGATTCAATGCAGCAAGCATTATTGAATTTATGCAAATAACCCTTCTGCCACAAAATAAGAATACTCCCAAATATTTCCAATTCCAGAGGGGTCTGGAAGGAAGAAAAGTTTATGTTTCCATTTAAAGAAACAAACTAGAAAAATATTTTAACAAATTACCGAACCTATCAACAACTCAGAAGAAAATAAACTGTTTAAATTGGGAAAACAAAGCATATTTTAAAAAAAGAAATCAGTAGTGTTTTACTCAAAAGACATAAAATTCTACTTTGCGATTTTAGTCTTATGTTCAAACACTCTTCTGTTGAATATTCAGTGTTACTGTGGCCCAGTCTTTTAGTTTAAATCCTGGAAGTTATTATTGATATTTCTTGTCCCTAGCATTAAATTGGTCATTTTCTTGGTTGCCTTTTGTTCTCTTATTTCTGTATGTGTCTTTAGTTTTCCTGCTAGAGCATTCCCTTCAGAACTTCTTGAAGAGTGGGTCTGCTATTGGCAAATTCTTTCAGGTCTTGTTTATCAGAGAATGTTGTATCCTTTCTTTCCATTTCAAAGATCAACTGAATGTGTAATGGCATCTCCTTGTGGTTTTAATTTGCATGTTTCTAATAATTAAAGATATTATCTGTCTTTTCCTGTGCTTATATCTTTTTAGTGAAGTGTTAAATTTTGCCCTATTCTATTTTGTCAATTTGGATTTTTGTTTTGTTTTTGAGAGGTTTTTGCTATAGGGCGTGTGCACTTGACAGAAAGACAGAGAGACAGAATGTGAGAAATCACCTCCTGGGGGGATGGCCACACCACAATCCCCTCTCCTCCATTCTCCTCTCGGAATCCTGGGCTCACATGCACACATGCCCAGCGTGAGTTTAAGCCACTGGATCCGGTGCTCAAATCGCGGTTGACTACATGGGAGTCCAGCTATGTAGCCATTACGCCATCTGCTGGTCCCCTCAAGTTGTTCTAATATGAAGTTGTAGTTCTTTATAAAATCTGGGTATGTGTTTTTCTTTTTTTAGATATATACTTTACAAATAATTTCTCTCACTGTGTGGGTTCTTTTTTCATTTACTTTACATTTTTTTAAGTTTATTTATAGCTTCCATAAGAATGAAAGGCAGAGGAAGAAATAGAAAGAGAAAGACAAACATGCTCAAGAGGGTCAGTCTAAGATTCAGTCTCTACCACCCAGCCCACCCAGGCAGCCAGGATCACGGGTGCATGTGGCTAGCATGTATATGTTGATTGGGGAACAGAACCTGCGCTCTTCCTGAAAGATCTGACTCTGATTGAACAGTGTGTTGCCGCTGCACACTGAGCTGGCCTACATTGTGTTTCGAAGAACAACATTCTTAAATTTTGTGAAATTTACCCATTTTGTTCTTTCGGAGTTCTTATGTTTGTGTCTTGTGATGGTTAATTTTATGTGTCACTGTGACTAGGGTAAGGGATGCCCAGATAACAGGTAAATCATGATTTCTGAATGTGTCACGGTGAGGGTATTTCTGGGAGAGATTAGCATTTGAATAAGAAAACAGACTAAAGATGACCCTCACCAATGTGGGGTGATCTGAAACAACCCATTCAGGGCTCAAATAGAAGAAAAAAAGCAAGGGAGGACAACTTCTCTTCCTTTCTCCCTGAGCTGAGACATCTGTTCTCAGACATTGAAGCTTCTGGTTCTTGAACCTCCGGACTCTAGGACTTATGCTATAGTTTGTTATTTTGTTTGTTTGATTTAGATACAGACATCCATTTTTCCAACACCATGTAGTAAAAATATTAGGTTGTCAGGAAAGTCATGACATATTTTTCTATGTTTTTTTTTTTTTGCAAAAATCCATCATGACTTTCCTGACAACCCAATATTACCCTTTTCCCATTGAATTGCTAGAAATTTCTATTGAAAATTAATTGGACATATCTGTTTGGGTCTATTTCTGAAGTATCTCTTCAGTTCCATTGATCTGTATGTCTCTCTCTAGATCAACCACTACTAAACAATCTCAATGATTGCTGCTTTATGAAAAATCTTGAAATCAGATAGTTTGAATTCCCCAATTTTATTCTTCTGTTTCAAAGTTATTATAGCTATTGTAGATCTTTTGCAACTCCACATAGATGTTAAAGTGAGCTTCCCACTTTCTACAAATAATAAAGTGTGCTGGATTGTATTGAATATATAGATCAAATTGGGGAATATTGACATTTTAACATGGTGACTCTTTAGATCCATGAGCATGATACATCTTTCCATTTAGATTTTCTTTAATTTTTGTTATCAGTGATTTTGTAGTTTTCAATGTATATGTCTTACAAAGTTTTGCAAAAAATTATCTGTAAGTATTTCATATTTGTGTAATTACTGTAAGTAATTTTTTATTTTAATTTTTTTTAATCAATTGATGTTGTAAAGAAGTACAAATGGGGCCAGCAGATGGTGTAGTGGTTACATTGCTGGACTCCCACATGGCTGACTACAGTTCAAGTTCCAGACCCAGTGACTTGAAAATCACACCAAGCATGTGTGCATGTGTGCCCAAGATCCTGGGAGGAGAATGGAGAAGAAAAGATTGTGACCATCCCCATGGAGGGTGATTTCTCTCTCTCTCTCTCACTGTCTTTCTCTTCAGCCACCATATATGCCCTACGGCAAAAACGTCTTTAGAAAAAAAAAGAAGTATAATTGATTTTCTTTCATTGGTCTTCTATCCTGTGACCTTGGCAAACTGACTTTTTAGTTCAAGTAGGGTTTTTGTGTATATCTGTAAGTTTTCTAGGATTTTCACGTAGATAAGAGGGTTACCTGAGAATAAACAAAGTTTTGCTTTTTCTTTTCCAATGTATATGTCTTTTGTTTCTTTTCCTGGCATATTGCTCTTGGTAGAATATCTCATAAAATATCAAACATAAGTGGTTAAGAGTAGCTATCCCTGCCTTACAGGCTCAAGAGCCTAAAACCACTTCTTAGTTCTTCTTTCTGTTTTGAAGTCCAGCAAAGGCTAGATCTCCTGTAACTCTGAAACTGGGTTTCATTCTCTTTGCCATTTCCTCTTTCCTCCTCTCAATTCCTGAACTGTAGGCCTCCTTCCTCCCTTTCCACCCACTGAATAAGCATGATGATAGTACGTTATGCATTGCTTTCTGTTCTTTGCTAGAGGGTGCATGCTCTATCTGGAGGGAGACAGAGAAGGAGAGAGAGAGAAAGTGAGAAATCACTCCTCAATCCTTTCTCTATTCTCCTCCTAGGATTTTTGTGCACTCACGAACACGTGCCTGGCATGATTTTCAAATCACCAGGTTCAAGGCTTGAACCATGCACTTGGCAATGTGAGATCTAGTGACTTAACCTTCGCAACACCTGCTGGCCCTATGCATCACTTTTACCATTTAGGTGACCCCAGAATCACTTGACCCTAGTGGAAATTTCTATCATCTCTTGCCAGGATGACTGCAGTGGTTCTACAGCAAGTCTATTACTATCCAACAAAGTGATCCTGTTTAGATGTAATCCAGGCCATGTCTCTCCTCTTTGCTCCATTTTTCTCAAAGTAGAAGCCAATGGCCTCACAAAATCTGCAAAGCCTTATAGGATACCACTACATCCACAGTTCTACCAACCATCCCTATTTTTATTTCACTTAAGAACACTATTCTCCTCAAATATGATAGGCACACACACTTTCTTCCTGGAACCTTTTTCATCCTGTTCCCTCTGCCTGGAACGTTCTTCCCCCAGGTGTCTTTAGGGCCCGCTCCCTCACTTTCTTCCTCAAGCCTTTTTAGAAATGGTCTTTCTCTGGTCATCCTAATTAAATGACCAAACAAACAATCAAATAAATAAACAGAAATCCTTTACCCCACATATTTTGCTCCCTTGTTTTTCTTATTATTATCTAACATAATATTGGGTCATTGGTGAACTTGTGATGTATTTTTCTATGCAAAAATATGTCATGCCTTTTCCGATGACCCAATATTTAATGTTGTTTCAATGAGGGTAGAGATTGTGGTTGGGGGAGAGATCAGCTGTTTTGTCTTTGCACACGTATGGGCTAGAACACTGGAATTTGGTAGTTGTTTAATTAATATGTTTTTAAAATACTTTGGGGGTTAGCAGAGGGCTAACAGTGGTAAATGTTCTTAAAAAGATCAATAAAGAAATGCTTGGCAAAGAAATCCCAAGGCACTTCCAAACCCGCAAGCCTACAGTAAAGTGCTTGCCCTACTTCCACAAATTCTTGGTAAAGAAATTATTTTCATTAAGTGCTTGATAAGCAACATTGCTGCAATGATTTGGAAACCCATACCTAGTAGAATTCAAAGACATTTTTTTTTATTATGTTTTTAAGACCTCTAAGTTATGTGACTCTCTTCTCTGGATTATTTTATTTTGAAACATTTGGTACCTATTATGTTTATAGATTTATAGCAGAATGATTATGGCAGCTCCCAAGAACTTTGCAATAAAATGAAAATTGGTCTCATTCTTACTAGCTTTGGGTAACGCTTTTCTAATTTATCTCTGTCGTTTCATTATTCAAAGTTTAGTGTACCACGCTGCATGCTCTCCTGCCTAAAACATAGCTGTACCCCGTAGATAAAGGGAGAGAATAAAGAACTCATGTGTGGGCTCCGGTGCATGGTTGCATTTAGGTTTTAGCATAAACTTAGAATATTAACAAAGACAAAATAGCAGATTCAATTATAGATGTGGAAAGCCTCAGAGACACTAGGAGGAAAGGAAGACAAAGAAACATTAAGTCTTAAAAGAATAATAGTATTAGTGTTTCACTGTACAAAGCACTTTGGAGAACTTTATCTTTGGTGGGCCTCGCTTGTTATAAGCCTTGAAATAAGCATTTTTACCTCTGTAAAAACTCGGATTCCAGGGCCCACAAAGGCTGAGAGTCACTCATAGCCACGCAACTATTAGGATTACCAACCCTACATCCGACAGCTTTAAAGTAGATGTCATTTTCTCTCTCTCTTTTTTTAAAATAATTATTTTATTTATTCATTTATTCATTCACTTATTTCTTAATTTGACCAGAGAGAGACAGAGGGTGAGAGTGAGAGAGAAGGGAAGTGAGAAAGCAAGCCACCAGATTCAGGACACGAACCCTGGTCGGCCATGTGGGAGTGTCCAGCGCCTTAACCACCATGCCACCTGCTGGTCCCTAGTAGATGTCATTTTCAATACATTAGGTTAACACATTAATTGATCTGTGGTAAAAAAAAAAGTGTTAAAGCATCTGAAATTAACTGATTTTTAAGAAGCACTTGGAAGAGCTCTGTGTAAAAGAAAGGACATACAACCTGGCAGAAGTAGGTCTTTTGTGATCATTTTAAGGAAAGAGGTTGAGATAAAGGAAGGAAATCAATGGTCAGTGTCAAAATCAGAAGAAAGGTCAAAATGAAGTAAAAACGAGAGACATCACACACACAAAGATAAAAAAATGGCCTCTCAGTATGCTGTCGGCATTTCTGTAGAGCCACTGTGCAGAGAGTTCTGTTGAGCTGAAGAACTTCCTAAGTCCTCAAAAAATGATTGCCGCTATTATTAAAGACACAGGAAGGAACTTGAAGTCAAATGAGACCCTCTGTGTGGTTGGTTGATAAGCAGTCTTAATGTCACAATCTATTTTTTTTTTAATAGGAGTCTCATAAAATATTTCAGAATTTGATTTTTACATTATTAAGATTTTTGCCTGTTTTTCTGCTATCACAGTTAAGGCCGAGGCTCAGAAAAATAATGAACACATTATACATTTGGACATAACTGGAATTTTAAAAACAAAGTCAGTGTTCCGATGAGGTGGAAAATATTTCATTAATAAATTGAATGTCTTGTGAATTTTTAAAAATACAACAAAAGAAATGTCTTATAAAAAATAAAGTAGCAGATCCTGCTGTTGTAGTAACTTATATAGCTAATATAATATCTTTCTTCTTTAATATTTCAGGGAAAACAGTGGCTCGAGAAGATAATAATAAAAATTAAATTAAATAGAAAATCATTGTATTGTTGCATCATTTATAATAGAAATGAGATATATATAGAAGAGAAACTAGATTTATTTCAAATTTTTCAGAGCAGAGTGTATTATAAATTAATTATATACAAGGATAAATTATACATTTGTATTCTAGGTATCTATTTTGTCACCAACTTGACCAGATCATTCTTTTTTATTTATTTATTTATTTATTTATTTATTATTTTTTAGGCTTTTGTCATAGGGCACATGTGCTCACTGGAGAGAGAGAGATAGAAAGAGAGGAAAAGTGATAAATCACCCCACAGGGCGGATGGCCACACGGAAATTCATTCTCTGCTCTGCTCTTGGGATCTTGGGCATGCACACACATGCACCAGCATAATTTTTTATTTTTCTTTGAGAAGTTTTTGCTATAGGGTGCACGCACTTGCCAGAAAGACAGAGAGAGACAGAAAGACAGAAAGCAAGAAATCACCCCCTAGGGGGGATGGCCATGCCGCAATCCCTTCTCCTCCATTCTCCTCTCAGGATCCTGGGAATGCACGCACACGCGCCCAGCGTGAGTTTAAGCCACTGGGTCCCAGACTCGAACCACGATCAACTATACGGGGGTCCAGCGACATAGCCATTACTCTAACT
Organism: Tupaia belangeri chinensis; assembly: GCF_000334495.1. Taxonomy (NCBI): domain Eukaryota; kingdom Metazoa; phylum Chordata; class Mammalia; order Scandentia; family Tupaiidae; genus Tupaia; species Tupaia belangeri. Next base: position 1,250,554 of record NW_006159932.1, read on the forward strand.
GCTGTTCCCACCAGTGTGATTTTTAAGCCCCCAGGTCCACAACTTGAAACATACAATTGGCCACGTGGGACCCAGAGCCTTAACCATTGCTCTGGCTGTTGGCCCAAGAATTACTTCTTTTGAAAAAATATTTTGCCAGGGAACCAGCAGTAAGCGTAATGGCTATGTCGCTGGACTCCCACGTAGTCGACCACGGTTCATGTCCCAGACCCAGTGGCTTAAAACTCACGTAGGGCTCATGTGCGTGCGTGGTCAAGATCCCGAGAGGAGAATGGAGGAGAAGGGATTGCGGCATCACCATCCCCCCCCGGGGGGTG
>NW_006159932.1:1250893-1255267 GCF_000334495.1 Tupaia belangeri chinensis
TCTCTCTGTCTGTCTGGTGAGCACACACACCCTATAGTGAAAAACCGCTCCAAAAAAAAAGAAAAAAAAATATATATATTGCCAGATGGAGTGTTCACTCACCAGAGAAAAACAAAGAAAAGAGAGCAAGAGAGAGAAAGCAACCCCAGTGGGGAGTGGTCACACTACAATTCCATCTCTGCCATCCCTCCCTCCTTTGGGACTTAGAGCATATAAGACTGTGTCCTGCGTGTTTCTCAAGGTGTCAGGTCCAAGACTCAAATAGTGGAGTCACCCATGTGGGATCCAGCTTCCTTAATGACCAGGCCACAGAGCTGGCCTTCAAAGAAGTATTTCATAAACAATTCAATTCACATGCTTAGTTTACCACATGGCATTTTGTTCTTTCATCATTTATAGACCTGAAACAGTTTTCACAAATGTGCATAAATCTTTGCTCGAGCTGTGCGTTCACAGGTAATGCTCGTACGTCCAGCGGTATGGCAAGCAGTCTCCCCCTCCCCTCTTTGTAAATAAATGTGGTCTATTAATTTTATTTTCTAATATTCAAAGTTATAAACTAGGCTTTGGAATAAATATTCTTGTCTTAAAATGATTACTATAGGGGACCAGCAGTTAGCATAATGGACTCCCACATAGTCGACCGCGGTTCAAGTCCCAGACCCGGTGGCTTAAAACTCATGCCGGGCGCATGTGCATGTGTGTCCAAGATCCCGAAAGGAGAATGGAGGAGAAGGGGTTGCAGCATGGCCATCCCCCCGGGGGGTGATTTCTCGCTTTCTATCTCTCTGTCTCTCTCTGTCTGTCTGGCGAGTGCACGTGCCCTATAGCAAAAACCTCTCAAAAAAAAAGGTTACTATAGAGAAATGAAATCCTTATAGATATATGTCTTTTCTGGCTATACTGCTTTCATCTACAAATAAGAATTATCTTTTTCCTAATAAAACTACATTTAGAAAATTATTACTATTAGCAATGTTATCTGTACATATTTGATGGGGCTTTGACACATTCATCTATTTAAAAGAAAATGCTTATTTATTTTAAGAAAAAATATATTTACATTGAAAATTTAAGAAATAGACAATGAAGGGGGCCAGCAGGTAGCATGGTGTTTAAGAGCACTGGATTCCCACATGGCTGACCGTAGTTCAAGTCCCGGACCTAGCCACTTGCTTTCTCACTTTCCTTTTTGCTCTCTCTCTCACTCTGTCCCTCTCTGGTCAAATTTAAATAAATAAATAAAGTTGAATAAAATAAATCCTTTTTCAAAAAAGAAATAGACAATGAAGAAGAAAATAGTACTTATATATAATCTCATTAACCATGGGAACACTATTAACATTTTAGAACATTTCCTTTCCACTCTTTTTAAAAAATATTATTTATTTAATTTTATTTAGTATTATTATGATTTTAATTTGACTAGAGAGAGAGAAAGCAAGTTGCCAGGTCCGGGACCAAAACTGCAGTCAGCCATGTGGGAGTCCAGTGCCTTAAACACCACACCACCTGCTGGCCCCCTCCTTTCCACTCTCATATATACATGTAAAATTTTGTTTTCACTAGTATATAGAGTATCTTAGTACATTCCTTTGTTCACATTTGTCATTATTTTTCTTGGTTAAGTTTCTAGAAGAGGAACTACATTGTTAAAGTGGTTACTGGATCTGCTTAAATTCCACTCCACCAAAGGTACAAGTATCTTATTCAAGTTTAAGCAATATTTAAAAATTGTGGGTTTTTTCTATTTTAACAACAAAAATTAGCATACCTTTATTGTTTACATTTTTATCTCTTGATTACTAGAGAAGATAGCAATAATTTGTATTTTTCATATATTAGTAATAATTTGTACTTTTTCTAGCAACAATTTGTTTCTATACTTGGTCAATTTACCTTCTGAAACTTAATATTTTCTTATGGATTTTATGGGTGCTTTATGATATCATACCAGTTTTTCTTTTAGTTTTGTGTGTGATTTTCTTAAATGAAAAATTTAACATTTTATGTAGTCAAATATTGTATTCTCGTTAATTCTCTTAAGATTAGGAAGTCATTTCCCAATCAAAGATGAGTTACCTAGGAAAAAAATCTTCTGTACTTTAATTCACCTTAAGTTTGGTATGAGTATGTTGTTAAGTAAGATTATGGCTTAAAAATATCACTAGGCAGTGTCTTAGCTCAAATGTGGAATGATCCTGCTTTCTCTACTAGTTCATGATGCCAACAGTTTCTAAATTGGGGGGCTGCTTTTACTCTCTGTTTTCTGTTCCCCATTAACTTATCTACCCTTGTGCCAATACTACGCTTACTTAATTCTCATAATCTTTTAATATGTTTAGGATCCATCTTCCTTTTCAAGTGAAAAATTTTAACTGATTCTATAAGTTCTTTCCAGTCATTGCACATTTTGTTAAGTGTCTTTTAAAATATGATTTCTGAATACAATTGCTTTGTATTTTCTTAAGTACTAAGGCTTAGAAATGGGCTAGGTGTGCTTTTTACTTTCCTTGATTCCTTGTGAAAATCGTTAGTTAAATAGTTAGTCAAATAGCACAGTTAGCTGAAAACCTCCCCACCTACCAAAATTCCCACCTACTTCTGCTTTAGGAAGAGAAGCATTCAGGCTGAAATCCACCAACCTCCTTTCCAGACTGAGAGAGCCCTCCCTCCTCCTTTCCATAATTTTGCTTCTGCAAGTTCCTCTTCTCTTTCCCATATCCTTGTCTTTATCTCAACCAGTTTATTTTTACCTGCATGCAAAGTTCTGTAACATTTTCCTTCTTAAGAATACCTCCCTGGGCCGGCCTGTAACCTGGTAGTTGAGGAAGCCAGATCTCTCGTAGCCAATTGAGTTTGGAATCCTGGCCCTGTGGCCTAGAAAAAATACACCAAACATGTGTGTGTGTGTGTGTGTGTGTGTGTGTGTGTGTGTGTGTGTGTGTCTGTCCACGATCTTGATAGGATGGGAAAATGGGGGAGAAATGTTCTGGTATGATCATGCCACACTGGGGATGCTTCCTCTCTTTCTGGCAAGCACATGTGCCTTCTGGCAATTAAAAAAATTATAACATACACATAACATCTCATATACATGACACACACACACACAGACACACACACACATATGCAATAAAAATGATTTATTAAAAAAAAAACTTCCTTGACCCCATGACGCTCTCTACACACATCACTATCTTCTGTTTCTTTTTCTTTTTTTTTTTTAAGTTACTTTACTTTCTGAGAAAGAGAGAGAAAGAGATGGAAGGCAGCCACAGGGTCTTCACACCACAACCCACCCCCAGCCCTTCAGCTGACCAGATCACTGACACGATGCTGAGATAGACCAAAGACACAAACACAGAGCTTTTCAGGGTGCCTTCAGCATCACACAAAAGCATTCCACCATGGCTGGGCCCCTGTTATTCCTTTTCTTTTTTTCAAGATTTTTTTTAGGATTTTGCCATAGGGCATGTATGCCTGCCCAAAGACACACAGAGACAGAGAGATGGAAAGTGAGAAGTCATACCCCAGAAGGGATGTTCGTACCACTATTCCTTCTCCTCCAGTCTCCTTTGGGATTTTGGGCACACATGCACATGCACCCAGTGTGATTTCTCAAGCGACCATGTCTGGAACTCAAACCATGGCGACTCATGTGAGAGTCTAGCTCCTTAACTACCATGCCACCTGCTGGCTTCAGCCCGTTATTCTTTTATTTTGGAGAGGTTTTTGCTATAGGGCACGTGCACTCGCCAGAGAAACAGAAAGTGAGAAATCACCCCCTAGGGGGCATGGCCATGCCGCAATCCCTTCTCCTCCATTCGCCTCTCAGGATCTTGGGCTCTCATGCACACACACCTGGTGTGAGTTTAAGCCACCAGGTCTGGGACTTGAACCACGGTCGACTACATGGGAGTTCAGCGACATAGCCATTACGCTAACTGCTGGTCCCAACCCCTGTTATTCTTTATAACAAAATATCTGAATCATCTCAAATCACAGTCCCCACCTCCTCATTTCTCCTCAGCTGCTCCCAGTGAAACATCTTTTTCCTGAGCTCTCTCAAAAGGTTACCAATGACGTCCATACCGTGTAATTCTAAAGGCTCTTCTCTGTCCTCTCATCAGCATTCAGTGCAATTAACCATTCTCTCTTCTGGAAACACTTCTCTTGGAATCTGTATCACTAAACTATCTGGGGTCCACATGCTTCCAAAATCTGGGCAAAGAGGGGTGGAATTTAAGAAATGCCCATGGGCTTCTCCCAGGTGACCATGTGGTGTAGAAACAGCATGCACCAACATTACCAAAGTCAGAAGATGCCTCCTGTGTCTTCATCCCACATTTTGAAGGTTGTGGCAGCAGCAGG
>NW_006159932.1:1255298-1263618 GCF_000334495.1 Tupaia belangeri chinensis
TCTCCAACAGCAGCAAGGGGACACAGAGCCTGAAGAGCCACGCCGGAGACTGAGAAAAGCAGGCAGGTCTCTTTCCTCCCAGGGAGCCTCCTATTTGTTGAGAATAAATAGACTCTGCTAAAATCACCTGGGAGAAAGAAACTATCAACTTTTACTTTTCACTTTCCCAAAGACTCATTAAATAGGGCCATGGGTCTTTCAGGATAATACACTGGATAACAATTAAATAACAATCTTGGGGCCAGCAGGTGGCATGGCGGTTAGACACTGGACTCCCACGTGGCCCACGGTGGTTCAAGTCTCAGATCGAGCAGCTTGCTTTCTCACTTTCCCTCTCTCTCTCTGGTCCAATTTAAATAATAATAATTAAAATTTAATAAAATAATTTTAAAACAAAAAAACAATCTTTCAAGTGTCATGTGGAGTCACGGCATTGTCCAGAATACCCTTTAGGCATTGGCCATGATTCAGGTTCAAAATCTTTTTCTAAACCCACTTAGTCTCAGACGTTCATTTTACTCTGTTTATGTTAGATCTTGTTATTACAGTAATATATCCTAGAAGCAAACTAATTAAGTGGCTTTTGATTTGAGCAAAGTGAGAGCAGTTAAAGAGGCTAGGTCCTAATTTACTTTTCGAGTTAATGGAGCCATAGACTGGTGGGCAGTAAAGGTGCTGAAGGAGAAAACCCGCAGGGACAGAGAGCAAAAAGACCCCCGGCCTCCCCCCAGATTGGGCTACCTTCTTTGTCAGAGAGGAACACTTGTTAATTATGAAATACTCATAAATCTGCCTCAACTTAAGTGCCCAAGAGCTGAGGATAATGGAATAAAAAACAATTTAAATCACATTATGTAGCAAGCAACTGAATAATGTATTTTTGTACCAGCTCAGTGCATTTCATTACTTCAAGGCCAAGATTTGCTTCCTGCAACTTCGAATAGCAGAAAGGAAACACACTTGGGTTACATTGTTCTTTATGATTCATGGATTCTCAGCAGTAAACAGAGCTTTTGCTTCAAGTGGATTTTTCCTTTCAATGCCTGCTACCGATTTATGGTTTGTTTTTTAAAGGGCTCTAAAAGTGTTGAATCTACTAAAAAATATAGTTATCTCAGAATGTTATCAGAAATTTTAGACTATCTATGACTAATAACTCTTTTAAAAAGAAAAAAAAACTTAGGAGTAGTTATGAATTATTTTCAAGGACATAACTTTTTTTTTTTTTATACCTCTTCTGAGTATTGTTAAAATCCATGTGAAGAAAAAAAAAGAACTTTTACTTTGGTATATTTTGTTTTACTTTTATAATATTTTAAAGTAGAATTACAATAGTAATCTTTCAGGTATACAGGCCTCGATATAAAAAGAGCTCCCCACTAGCTAAGAGAAAATGAATGAGCCACTCAGGTCTGAGAAAAACTATACTTCTGAGTAGAACTCGCTCATCTTGGCTGATATAAAATAACTCCCTGAAAGTGATTAATAGTGATTGAAGATCCTGTGCAATTATTGTATCTAAGAACCATGGACATTTATAAATGGAAAGGTCCATAGAGATAATTTTGTCTAACCTTTCCATTTTTCACACATGAAGTTACTAAGGCACAGAGAGAATTAAAAACTTACGAGAGGCACACTGCTAGAACCAGGATCAAATACTGGACCATCTAACTTGAGCTGGAGTGAAATTTCAGAGACATGAATTAGATTCTATTGTAAGCAACATTGCAGGCTAAATGTTCAGAAGAAAGAAGTAGCTCTACATTTTTAAAAAAGTGCTTTATACTACATGTTTGAACCTGTGGAAAAGTAAAAAACAATAAGGGCAAAAATGATACAGTTAAACACAGAATGGCGTATAGGTGCTGGAGTGGTGTTTGCCTGTGGTATTTGCCAGTCCCCAGATCTGCAGTCCTGGGAGTTAAATAGCCACATACAACAACACCTGGAACCTGAGCAAAGCGGGGATTTGGACAGTTGACCTCCACATCAAACTGGAACTTACAAAAGATATGAACCTCAATAATCAGGTGATGCAGAGAAATAGTATCACATCGAGGGACAGAGTTAACTTGCTTTATTTCAAATTTGATTCTGGGTAGTGGGAGTGGGGGGGGAAACACTGGTTTTCCTGGAAGATTCCTAAGAAAAACTAGCACTCCAGGGAGTTGGAACAGGAATTTTTCCAGATGGGTAAAACCCCATCTGGAAATTTAGTTCCAAGTGACCGTGGGTGGTCAGTGTCCCCAGGACCTAGTAGAAGTAAACCCACATACTGTCTGAGCACCTTTAGACTAAGCCTTACCTCTATCCTGCCATGAACTTCTAGGAACTAAGAAAAGGGAGAAGGAAACCACAGACTTTTGAGGTTATATAAAAGTCATTCCAAAGTTTATGCAAAAGTAAATTAAGAAAAATCGTATGTGTAATACCATAATAATAATAACCTTCCCTGAGAGAGACATAGAAAAGAACAAGGGAGAAAAACATACCTGTGGAGACTTCAGATATTGAAATAATCAAGTAGAGAATAAGTCCTGTATTTGATAGATCTTGATCTAATGTTTCAAAAAGTTTGTTTATTTTAAAAAAACTGTTTTATTATCTTTGTTTGGAAGGTTTTGCCTTAGGGTATGCATGCTCACTGGGGAGGGAGGGAGAGAGAGAGAGAGAGAAAAGTGAGAAATTACCCCCTAGGAAGACAGCCATACCTCAATCCCTTCTCCTCCATTCTCATCCTGGGATCTTGGGCATGCACTCACATGTATCCTCCTTGAGCTTCAAGTCACTGGGTCTGGGACTTGGGAGCCCAGTGACATACTTGTTACGCCATCTGCTAGTCCCAAAAAGTGTATTTATATCTACCATGCAGAAAAGAGGCAGAGACAGAGAGAAACAGAGACAGAACGAAAGGGAGTGACAGAAAGACAACACCCCCAGCTTCAGGCGGCCCCAGATCTTGCCTGGTATACTCAGGTAGGTCTCCTGTCCATGGCTCAGCCTCATAGACCATCATGTTTTACCACTGTACCACCATAGGGCCCAGGATCTGATTTTGTTTTTTAAATAGATACAATTTTTTTTTAAGTTGTCAGAGGGCACATGCACGTATTAGAAAAAGGCAAAGAGACACAGAGATAGAGAAAGAGAAACACCCCTTAATGGGGCATGGCCACACCACAGTCCCTTCTCCTCCATTTCTCCACTTTGCCGGGATTTGGGCAATGTGTGCACACTCAGTGGTTTTGCAAGACACTGAAGCCGGGATTTGAACTGCAGTCACCATGTGGGATCCAGCCTCCTTAACCACTGTGCTATAGAGCCAAATGTAGACTTTATTTTTTAGAGCAGTTTTAGGTTCACAGCAAAATTGACCACAAGACAGGGAGCTTTCCCATGTACCCCAGAACCCAGGTATGCATACCCTCTCTCGTTATCAGTGTCCAACCACTGGACCTGACAGTGGTATGGCAGTTAAAGCGGCTAGATCCCACAGAGGTAATTGCATGGTTCAAGTCTTAGACCCAGGGGCTTAGAAAACACGTTGAGCATGTGTGTGTGTGTTTGCCCAAAATCCCAGAAGGGAGAAATGGAGAAGAAGGGATTGCAATGTGGCCATCCATCATGGGCTGGAGAAGAGCACTTTCTTTCCCCTTCTCTCTGTTTCTTTCTGGTAAGTGCGTTCACCCTCTGGCAAATAAAAAAAAAAAAAAAAGAAGAAGAAGAAGAAAGAAAAAAGAAAAAAAAAAAACTAAAATTATCCACTCACCGCTACCAGAGAGGCACATTTTTTACAACTTATGAATCTACTTGATGCATTATTATCAAAGTCTGTAGTTTACATTAAGGTTCACACTTGGTGTATGTCTGTGGGTTTGAACATATGTATGATGATATGTATCCGCCATTATAATACACAGAAGGTGACTTTTTCATTATTAGTATTAATGCACTAAAAATCCCCTGCCCTAAAAATTTTGATTTTTCCCTCCTCCCTGTAACCACTGATCTTTTTATTGTTGCTTGAGTTTTCCTTTTCTGGAATGTCACATACCTGGAATCATACAGAAGACAGCCTTTTCATGCTGTTTTCTTTTACTCAGACATATGCATTTAAATTTCCTCCGTGTCTTTTCATAGCTGATTAGCCCATTTTGTTTCAGCACTGAATAACATTCCATTGTCTGAATGTACTACAGCTTATTTATCTGTTTACCTACTGAAGAACATCTTGGTTGCTTCCAAGTTTTGGCAACTGTGAATAAAGCTGTTATAAACGGCCCTGTACAGATTTTGTTGTGTGGACATAAGTTTTCAAATCTTTTGGGAAATACCAAAGAGCAAAATTGCTGAATCTTATGATAAGAGTACGTTTAATTTTATAAAAGATTGCCAAGCTGTCTTCTGAAATAGTTGTATCCTTTTTATTCCCACCAGCAAATACCTAAGAGTTCCTGTTCCTCTCTACATTTTCACTGGCATTTTGCATTGTGAGTGTTCTGGTCGTTTGTGTAGATGTGTAAGCTTATCTTACCGCTCTTTTCATTTGCATTTCCCTGATGACACCTGGTGTGGGTCATTTCTTTATGTAGTTATTTGCTATCAGTACGTCTTCTTTGGTGAAGTATTAAAATTTGGCCCGTTTTTTAAAATCAAGTTTTTACCTATTATTGAGGTTTACATGGTCTTTGTATATGTCAGGTAACAGTCTTTTACTGGATATGTCTTTTCTGATATTATCATGTGGCTTATCTTTTCATTCTCATAATGGTTTCTTCTATCGAATAGAAAATTTTAATTTTTATAAAGTCCAGCTTTTAATTCTTTTTAAAAAATAGATTGTACTTGGGGACCAGCAGTTAGCGTAATGGCTATGTCGCTGGACTCCCACGTAGTCGACCGTGGTTCAAGTCCTGGACCCGGTGGCTTAAACTCATGCCAGGGGCGTGTGCATGCGTGCCCAAGATCCTGAGAGGAGAATGGAAGAGAATGGATTGCAGCGTGGCCATCCCTTCTGGGGGGTGATTTATCACCTTCTATCTCTCTGTCTCTCTCTGTCTGTCTGGTGAACGAACGCACCCTATAGCAAAAACCTCTACAAAAAAATAAAAATAGATTGTACTATTGGTGTTGTATCTGAAAAGTCATCACCAAATCTGAGGTCAACTATACTTCCTCTTACATTGGCAGTTTTATAACTTACTGTTTTACATTTAGGCCTATGAGCTATTCTTTTCTTTAGTTACGGTAGAGCACGACACATGACAGTGAGAAAGAGCAAGATGCAAGCTCCACCAGTCTGGTCATGCTGCAATACCTTTCCTTCAGTCCTCTAACCCATTTGGTTCCCGGCATTTGCACAAGTGCCAGCATGTCCCAGACTGACTGGAGCTGGGATTCAACCTTCAATTGCTATGTAGGATTCCACTTCTCTTGGTCAATGCTTCACAGCTGTGACATGGAGCCTGTAATTATTTTGTACGCAAAAACCAAACCAAACCAAACAAAACAAACAAAACAATGGAGCATGAATGCCTAGGCCAATATGAAAAAATACATAAAAAAGACTTTAAAAAATGAAAAATACAGTACTTGAAGTTAGAACTCAATGGGTAGACTAAACAATGTAAAGGTGAAATTAAGAAAAATCCTATGTATAATGCCATAAAAATAATAATATATTAATACTTTGGGATAACTTTAATAAAAGAAGTACAAGATTTATATTCAGAAAATCACAAAATATTGCTTAAAGATTTTAAAAAGCAACCTAGTTAAATGGAAAGATAACCCATGTTTATGGATTAAAAGACTTATGTTTATTTTGCCATAGGGTGTGCCTACTCACTGGAAAGAGAGGAGAGAAAGAGATACAGTGAGAGGGAAAGTGAGACATCACCAGCTCCATTTGAGGGTTGACCCTGCTGTAATCCTTTCTCCTCTACTCTCCTTATGGAATTTTGGGCATGCACACACTCATTCCTGGCATGACTTCCAAGTTGCCAGGCTGAACCACTATCGGCTATGTGAGAATCTAGCACCTTAACCACCACACCACCTGCTGGCTGCAGAAGACTTATTATCTTAAGATGGCAATATTCCCCAAATTGATACACAGAGTCAACACAATCTCTATCAAAATTATAGCTGACTTCTTTGCAGTAACTGGTAAGATGATTTCAAAATTCGTATGTAAATTCAAGGAACTAGAAATAGCCTACCCTACCCCCCCAAAAAATAAAAGGGAAGAAACAACAAATGTTAGAAGACTCTTATTTCCTGAATTCAAAAACTATTACAAAGATACAATGACAGTACGATACTAGCATAAAGATAGACATAGAGAAGAATCGTATAGAATTGAGAGTCAAGAAAAAACACATTGATAGGTAAGTAATTTTCAATAAGGCTGTTAAATGGAGGAAAAGAATAGTCTTTTCAACAAATGGTGCTGTCACAGCTGGATATCCACATGCAAAGAATGAAATTGGACTCCTACTTTATAATATATATAAAAATTTGACTCAAAGACTTTAGAATAGAAGAGCTAAAAGTATGTAAATCTTAGAATGAAATACAAATGCACACTCTTCATTATCTTGGTTTAGGTAACACATTCTTAGATATGTGTTCTAGTCCATCCTACGAGAAATAACAGAAAATACCCAAAATGGGGTGATTTTTAAGAATAGAGGCTTATTCAACTCAGTTTGGAGGCCCAAGGTCTGGAGGCTATATCTGGTCATGGTCTTCTGACTGTGTCATAACATGGCAGGAGGCAAGAGAGTGTGAATCTATGTCCATGTGTCTCTCTTCTTGTCTCCTTTCCTTTTAAACTCAGCAGAAGTCAATAATGGGGACCCTACTCTAGTAACTTCAGTCCTAATCTCCTCCTAAAGTCCCCACATTTTAGAACCATAGTCTGATCAGTCTTAACACATGAGTTTTTTGGGGACATCCCAACCATAGCGACCCGATACTAAAGTTATAAGCAAAGAAAACATAGATAAGTTGGACTTCATCAAAAAAAATTTAAAAAATTGTTCCTTAAAGGACACATCACAAAATTTTTTTTAAATCCTACAGAATGAGAATAAAAATGTATGCTAATCACTTTTCTAATAAGGAACTTACATCAAGAATATATAAAGAATGCTTATAATTCAATAATAAAAAACAACCCATGTTTTAAAAGGGAAAAGGATATATCATCCAGAGGTGATATCGAATGGTCAATAACCACTTGAAAAAATGCTCAACAACATTGACCATCAGGGAAACAGAAATGATGGCAATGGTAATAATACACAAATTTAGCCCAATAGGGTGGTTATAATAAAAAAGATAGATAATAACAAGTATTTGCAAGAATTTGGAGAAACTGGAATACTTATTCACTGCTGGTAAGATTGTGAAATATGCACCTGCCTAGGAATTCTATCATAGATATATACATATGAAAACATATATTCAAACAAAAACTTATATACAGACATTTGTAGCAGCAATATTCATAATATCCAACACATGTAAATAAGCCAAATATCCATCAAGTGATGAATGGATAACTGCAATGTGCTATATTTATGCAGTAGAATATTATTCAACAATAATAAATGGAGTACAGATATATGCTACAGGATGGATGACCCTTGAAAGTATAATAATTGAAAGAAGCTAATTTTAAAAGACCATATTGTATAATTTAATTTAATATCCAGAATAAACAAATCTATAGAAACAGAAAGTAGGTAATAGTTGCCTAGGGTTGGAAAAATAGCATTTGGGAGAAATTGGAAATGACTGCCAATGGGCATGAGATTTGTTTTAGGAGTGATGAAAATGCCCTAAAATTGATCTGTCTGCTTAGGATCTGCTTCCTGACTTACAGATAGCAGTCTTTTCTTTGTATCCTCATGTGGTAGGAACAGAAGAAGCAAGTTCTCTAATGTCTCTACTTATGATAGCACAAATACCATTTATGAGGGTTCTACTCTTATGACCAAATCACCTCCCAAAGGGCTCATCTCTCAGTACTATTGCACTGGAGATTAGGCCTCAAAATACACATTTTGGGGAGCCACAGACCTTATTAGTTAGGGTTCTCCAGAGAAACAGATCAGTCAAGTTTACATATAAAATTAAACACACAAATGTGTAGTCCATAACAACAGGTTATTACAAAATTAAAAGTACTCTTATTATACAACCTAGACATCCTGTCAAATGTCAGAAAGTGCTGTCCTGGACTATAAAATTCCAATCAAACAGCCAGATACTGGTAAAGAAAGATATCCAGTGGGGGGGGGGGGAAAAT
>NW_006159932.1:1263649-1279380 GCF_000334495.1 Tupaia belangeri chinensis
GGGGAAATCTGCTTCTTTCTCTGTTGTCAGTAGGCTGACTTCAAAAGTTAATTTAGTTAAATCAGTTTCCCTCTGGAGATAATTATAGTCTATATTGATGACACCAATATTGTAAATAATTGATTATTATGTTTTTCATTGTAAATTCTTCCATCAGATCTCTAGTTTACCACTCCCTCTCTTCTCAGAAGTTTGCTTGATGACTTTTGGGTGAACTGATTAGAATATTTCTGAATCAAAAGTTGAAAACTGGACATTCATACTGCCACATCTGTCGACATAGCCTGACACCCAGTTACACTGTGCTGAACCAAAGTTCTCCTTGACTCACTAGACACATAAGAAAGACTTCATGTTTTAAAGAAAAACTGCTTAGTCAAATTGATCACTGTTAACAAGAGTTGAAGTATTATAAAATTATGTCAACTAATCACCTAAGCCTAAACTCAATACTTGTAAAGGCAAAAGCTATATCCAATATAAAATGTGAAGTCAGACCTCTTTAGAGGGGTATCTAGGCCCCACTGAGGTAATGGTTTTGTTTTGTTTTGTTTTGTTTGTACTTTGAATAATATTAATAGGAACTCTTCTTGAATTGCTTCTGCTTCCTGCATTTCAGTTTCCTCATTTGCTTTTTGGATTTGAACTAAAATCCCACTGTGGTCCCTCCAGCTGTAATGAGTTTAATGGATGGTTCCACATCCCAGTCACCTTTCTTCATAAGGTCTGCATCTCCGTGCTGTGATGTCTAAGCTCTAAAAGACTTCTGGTGGGAGGATTGTGTCCACTGTTGGCCTTGGCATCATAGACAGCATCCTCAGGCTTGCAGCTGAGAATTACCCGAGTCTTTCTTTAAAATGCAGATCCCATGCCTCCTTTCCTAGCTATTTTGATTTGGTAAGTCCTGAATTGAGCCTGAGAATTGCACTTCAGGTAAGCACCGGGGGCAATTCTGATGTAGTGTTCTGTTTGAAATATACTGAGATATAAGGTTAATAAAACCATAAATTGACCACATAAATAGATTGCTGAAGAACCACTGTGTCACCATACCATGGCCTTTATTTTGGAGAAAAAGTACAAAACAAACTTTTTTTGCAAGAAATTTTGAGTCTGTTACATCTCTTTAGAAGAGGAGTTCCAGAGGAAAGAATTTTCTTTCAATAGATTTTCTGAGCTTGTTTAATCTTCTATGAGGGCCTCCTGAAATGAGAAAATGTGTATCCTAGACTGAAGTTTCCTAAACTAAACCTATTCTCTATTTAATGAACTCCAGGGGCAACTCCCTGTTACTACTTCAGAGATGAAAAAGCAGGGAATCAGGAAGATAATAGATTGTAGTTTGAGCCCAATTCAGAGATTAGAGAAGAATCCTGTTGTTGGAGTCAAAATGGATCCCCTCATTCAGAATTTAGATGTGATAATGTATGTTGAGATGAGTTTTAAGACACAATGGTGGTGTAAGATGTGGAATGGATGCAAATTCATCAGGCACAAGCCCAGCTCTGACATTTCCAGTCAAGGTAATCTGGGGAGAGCTGCTCAGCTTGCCTGAGGTTTGCTTTTCTCAGCTCTAAGAGGCATAACAACAAGCCCTATTATGGATTCACTGTAAAAATATGAAGTGAGTTGACATATGCAAAAGTTCATTGTAAAATTTAAGGCTTATCAAAATTAGGAAATCATCACTTCTATAAAGTAATTCAGCTTGCCCTACATAAAATAATTGGCTTATATTTCTTTATACTTATGGCAAGAAGAGAACTGAAACTTGACATCACAAATCCTGGAAACCAATAGGGGATTGGTTACACAGCAATCTGAGATTTTAGGCAGCAAGCTGTAGGGTAGAGAAGATAAGAACTCTCAAGAAATGGGCTTTGGTTGTTGGTTAGGAAAAATAATTGAAAATTTTTTCTTGGAAGCAATATCAAAAGCAGTCTAAAAAGAGATCACACTTATTATATAACTAAATGAGTGCCAACATATTTTGAAAAGCAATCAAACAAAGCTTTGCATTCAGAAACTATTGAGCCAAAGAAGCTTGGGTATAATTTAATGAGATTAATAGAAGGTTCAACATCCCAGTCCCCTGTCTCAGAAAGCCTGAATCTCAGTGCAGCGCTTTCCAAGTGCTTATTCTTTCTGGAGAACAAAATTTCTGTTTGACCTCAGAATGTCTTCATTTTATGAAGCTTTTTATAGCTATCATTGAATGTATTATCTGGTCAGCATTTTTATTACTGAGAGAAGGCTTTTGGTCTGTAATTTGTTCAGAATGGCTTGTCAATTCACCATAGTATTTTATGACAAAAAGGCATAAGCGTTCTAGTTGTACCGAGCCCAATATCAACACTGACATAAAAGGATGCAAAGTTTTCAGACGAAGTGAACAAATCAAGGTCGTGGAGGGGAGACATGGGAGGCTGTGCTTGGGGCAGGAGGTGATGATGGGAAAGGACCCACAAGCTATATTGTGTCCTGCATATTAAGCAACTGAATCTCTTTCAATTCCAGAAGCATCCTCAATTGTGCAATACATTATAGGTCAGTTTAGGGATAAGTCAAATTAGTATTATGAGTTGACTCTGCCTGACGAGATCGGTTTGACCACTGACTTTTCCTTATTCCAGCTGTGGTCCTTTCATTTCTTCTTCCTGGCCCTTTCTGACTGTTTCAAGGAAGTCTCTGGCTCCTGTGACATTAGTTTTCAATTTCAACACCCAAGGCAACTCAACAGTTTGGACCTTTTAAGAATGTACAACCAACTTTGATTAGCTTCTTTTTTGAGACAGAGTTTTGCTATAGGGGCATGTGCTCACTGGAAAGACAAGACAGAAAGCAAGAAATCAGCCCCCGGGGGGATGGCCACACAGCATCCATCTTTCTCCTCCATCTTCCTCTTTGGACCTTGGGCACACACGTAGACGTGCCCAGCATGAGGTTTCATGAGGTTTAAGCCACCCTGTCAGGACTCAAATCACAGTAGACCATGTGGGAGTCCAAGAACATAACCATTATGCCAGCTGCTGGTCCCAACTTTGATTAGCATTTATAGTCCATGCACCCAGCAGGAAGTCAGCAGGGCCAGTGTAGCAAAAGTTTACGAGGCTATCTCAAAAGGTTTGAGAACAAAATGAAATTAAAGTATAAATGTATTTTCATGCAAAGAAATTTTGAAATCCGTGCATAACTTTTTCATAATATGCACTTTCCATGAACTTTTTGACAACCCTTTGTACCAGCACACGCTACTGAACCAAGCCACAGCTCCAAATGTTAATTAAAATACTCTGTGCATCTGGATTACTAGGGTCTGTGTTTTGTTTTGACTTGTTTGGTTGTTTATAACCACGTAGTTTAGAGCCAGATCTCAAAACTTGTGCTAGTTTAGAAAGCTGCTGGGATTGTTTAACCAGAGAAACAACAATCAAAATTTTTTCCTGTATTGTGGAAAAAAAAGTGTTTTCCTTTAAAAACATTGTCCTTGCCCAGTTCAAAGGTGCCTCTGTTAGAGGGAGGGGAGAGACTTAAGATCTTTCTGACAATTCTTTGTATTAATGAGTTCGGTGGAAATGCAGCCAGCCACAATCAGAGATCGTCCCTAAGAAGGCATTACTCACTAACACTAAAGTCATCTCTTTAATACTTCTCTGTTTGTCATCATAGGGGTCCTGGTAATTATGTCAATTTTCATAATGATGCCTTTGGGTCCTGCTCATGTGATTGATTGACCCTTTCTAGTCATAATGACTCATAAAATGACCAAATGGGGAAACGGTTATTTCTTCATGTAATGTTAGTTGAATAGTGAGTCTTCTGGTGACTCCTGGAAGACAGAAAGGTTTTGGGGTGTTCTATTTTTTAATGGAACATGATTACATTTGAACTTTGTATTTTAGAAACCAATTACATATTATGTGCTAAATTCTATTTAAGTACTAAGTACTTTACATACATATTAACTAATACAGTGCTCAAGTAATCTTATGATATCAGCACTATTGTAATTCCTTTTTTTTTTTTTTTGGAGAGGTTTTTGCTATAGGGCGCATGCACTCACCAGAAAGAGACAGAGAGATAGAAAGCGAGAAATCATCTCCCAGGGGGTATGGCCACGTCGCACTGCCTTCTCCTCCACTCTTTTCTCGGGATCTTGGGCACACATGCACATGTGCCCGGTGTGAGTTTAAGCCACCGAGTCCAGGACTGAAACCACAGTTGGCTACATGGGAGTCCAGCAACATAGCCATTATGGCAGTTGCTGGTCCCAGCACTATTGTAATTCTTACTTTCTTACTTGCTGGTTCCAGCACTATTGTAATTCTTACTTTCTTACTTGTTCTTTTCTTTTACAATTAGAAATAGAACTATACAGAGTTTAAGTAATTTGCCAAAGGCCACATGGCTGGTTAGTAAGAGTTGAGATTTAAATCCAGCCAGTATAGTTACAGAGATTGGGCTCTACAGAGAAGAGAACTAGTGTAGTATAAAAGGCTATCTGGGGAACCAGCAGTTGGCGTAATGGCTATGTCGCTGGACTCCCACGTAGTCGACCGCGGTTCGTGTCCCGGACCCGGTGGCTTAAAACTCACGCCGGGCGCGTGTGCGTGCGTGCCCAAGATCCCGAGAGGAGAATGGAGGAGAAGGGATTGCGGCGTGACCATCCCCCCTGGGGGGTGATTTCTCGCTTTCTGTCTCTATGTCTCTCTCTGTCTGTCTGGCGAGCGCACGTGCCCTACAGTGAAAAATCTCTCCAAAAAAAAACAAAAAAAAGGCTATCTGTTGGGGCCAGCAAGTAGTGTGGTAGTTACGGTGTTGGATTCCTACCTGGTCAACCACGGTGTAAGTCCCAGGCCCAGCAGCTTGATAAATCACACCAGGCACATGTGTGTGCATTTGCAAACTCCTAAGAGGAAAATAGAAGAGAAAGGATTGCAATGTGGCCTTCCCCATGAGGGGGTGATTTCTCACTTTCCCTCTGTCTATCTTGAAAGCGAACGTACCCTATTGCAAAATTATCTGCCAACCTTGTATAGGTCCCCTCTTTCTGCCAGAGTCTCGTTTATCATAAACTTTTCACTCTATCTTTTCCAAGGGGTTTTCAGTACATTCATGAAAAAAAACTTCATGGATTTAAAGAAAAGTTGTAACAAAAGAAACGCATAATTTAATTCCATTTTTATGCCAACGTTTTGAGGCCTCCTCAGGCATTCTGTTTCCTCAGAGAAGGCTGACTCCATCCTCTGGAACAGACCTAGCTGGTTTAAAAAAAAAAAAAAAAAACCCATCTCCCATTATAGTGTTTAGTTCAGGAAGGTCCATGGCACTATGGCATGTGATGTGGTATTTGCTGAGACCACGATGTTCTCCTGGAGACAAACTATATTTATATTTATAGACAACCTGTTGCAAAAATAATTTGTGCCGAATGATTTTTTTAGATGAAGATATTTATGATGAAGTGAGAACTAACAACAGATGGTAATTTGGTCAATAAAAGTTTTCAACAAATAACATGTTGTTCCCTATTTATTAACATGTTCAGCGGTCTATTTTAAGCCATATGTTAAATACTGATGGAGAGAAACTTTTCATAGACATAATTAATCTACGGACCAGTTCGTTCTGGGAGTGCTGCAAGTTAATTCAGAAGAAGCAGTGTTTCCAGACTTACTTGTTTCTTGATTGGTCCATTTATTTACCAGGGCTGAAATTACAAAGTACTACAGGCTGTGTGACTTAAACAACAGAAATCAATTTTCTCAAAGTTTTGGAGGCCAGAAATTCAAGATCAAAGTGTCAGCAGGGTTGTTTCTTCTAAGGCTTTTTCCCTTGGTTCATGGCTTTGCCTTGATTTAAACTTTTTTTTTCTTCCTTTCAACAAATTTGTATTTTATTCATCACGATAGCATTTCAACTTTAATCACCTCTTTAAAGATCCCATCTCCAGGAACAGTCACATTCTGGGGAATGGAAGTTAAGATTCCAAACATAGGCAATTTTCAGGGGACACAATTCAAACCATAAAAACTGGTAGCAAAAAACAAAAAACAAAAAACAAAAAACAGCTCTTAATTTTTGTTTTGGAGAGGTTTTTGCTATAGGGCGCATGTGCTCACCAGACACAGAGAGAGACAGAAAGCGAGAAATCACCCCCCAAAGGGGATAGCCACGTCGCAATCCCTTCTTCTCCATTCTCCTCTCTGGATCTTGAGCACGCACGCACACACGCCCGGCCTGAGTTTTAAGCCAACGGGTCCGGGACATGAACCGTGGTCAACTACATGGGAGTCCAGCAACATAGCCATTACGCTAACTAATGGTCCCCAAACCTAATTAAAAAAAAAATCAATGCACTAGTGTCTAATTGAGGCATGAGCTCTAACTGTGAGTCAGTCATGAACCAGACAATACCATTGTTTCACTCAACAACATATCACATATCTGACAGGGGTTCTGTAATATTCTAACAGTCTCCACCACAAAGCCTGGGTGAGTGATGGGCCATACCAGCTCAGGCTGTGTAAGTATACTGCATGATGTTTGTGCAGCGACAAAATAATCCAGTCACTCATTTTACAGAATGGGTTTCTGCCATTAAACAATGCACAATTGCAGTTTGTCAGCAAGAAGCGATCCTCAGGAAGTGGGCTGTTTTTTGTTTACTTTCTCAATGTTTGTTTTGAGTTGACAAATTCTATCAAATGGCTTAATTTTGTTTAGAATCATGTGACAAATAGAGATCATACCAGGGGGAAAATAAGATACCATTTTAATTAACAACATCCATTTCTATCCGAGGGCCATCTGTGTGGTTCTAATTTACATCAGCTATCCCTCCTTGCTAATACTTCCTTAAAGATTCTGGAAGCAGGAGGCTGTGTAGGTGCTTTTAATCTGCTTCTGTGCTACAGAGCCTGGTCTATGTGCATAAGATGCATGTGAGTGAGTCCTGGGGTTCCAGGGAGGGCACATACAGCCCAGGAACCCACAAAGAGAAAGCCAGAATGAACATCCTACTCACTGAGGCTTATGCCTAAAGTTGGACTTGTGTTCATGGAAATGTATATATCAGCTGTGCTTGCTATGGAAATATTTAATTAATTAAGATCTTTAATGACTCAATAAAATGTGTGTGGTGGGGGAGTATAAAAAGCAAACATAGATACCAGAGGCAGTGTGGGAGGAGAGTGGGAGATGGCAGAGGGTAAGAGATAGGGAATCAAGGATGGGAAAAAAAAAGCAAAACATACAGAAAACAAGAAATGGAAAATTATTTGTTGATGATAACATGTATGTTGATGTGCTTGATTAAGACAATATACAGTGTACCTTGGATGGAAAATCTCATTTTGTATGCTGTAATGATGTACAGTGAATGAATGTAAATAAATAAATTTAATTTTTAAAAAAAAGAGAGAAAAAATAAAAGAAAGCCAGATGGAGGCCGAGAAAACCCACACAGACACCTTTCCCTTCTGCAAAATGGCACCCCCTCACCACAGAAAGAAGTGTAATGTGATCAGGTGTCTGAAATCACAAGTTCATCTGTGTTTGTTATTAACTGGAATGTCTTTGCACTTAGTAATACAAATCCTTTGCATCACTCACCTTGATCAATACAAAGGTTTGAACATTCAGCCCAATATAAAAACACACTTTTGTTTGTGGAATTTATAAATATCATAAAAATGAGGAATTTACAAACAAATGCAAGCAGCTGCTCTCTTTTCCTCCTGCCCCTCTATTCTGTCAGGCACACGGCCAGGGGAGCAGGTGCCTAACTTGGCTATCATGGACTTGAACGCCTAATCATGTTGGTAAGAAGCACCTGTGGATACACTCCTGGCTGAGGCGTGAAAGCCATCTGGGGGAAAGGAAAGGGGTACATGCAGGTTTTCTCACCTTCCATCTGACTTTCTCCAGATCCACATCTTGCACAGGCTGAAGGCACGAATGTTTCTCCATCACTGAAACTTTTCCATGTTTTCTTACCTTTCAACTCACCTGTGTAAGAGAAAATGGATTGCTTATTTAATGCCAATGCTGTTAAGAAATGTCACCTAAAACCTCATGTGACCTTGTTTCCTGGCCATCACCTCCTGCAAATACTGCTAGCACTTCCATTTTTCTTGAAGTTGCCTTAGACAGCTTCTTAGATGGACGGACTTTGAAAGAGCTTTCTCCAAATCTGGAGTGAAGCATGATTTGCATGACCTTCCACCATGGGAAAATCCCCCATTGGAGTCTCTCACAGGTCAATAAAATGGTGTCTACAGAGGGGCCCTGGATCTGCTGCAGATACAGGCTTGCAGGAACTGGTTTGCCATCATAAGCCATGTGGGACATGGAGACCCAGCAAGTAGTCTCTTTTGTTTGTTTGTTTTTTAGAGATTTTGCTTTAGGGTGCATGTGCTCACCAGAGAGAGAGAGAGAGAGAGAGAGAGAGAGAGAAAGCAAAAAAATCACCCCCTGGGGGCATGGCCATACCTGCAATCCCTTTTCCTCCATTCTCCTCTCAGGATCTTGGGCATGCACACATACACACACACACATATACCCAACTGTCTGTATATATGCAGATAAAATGATGGGTAGATTTAAAAAATTATGAAAACATTAAGATTGCAAATCTAATTCATGCTATTTGTAATTAGAAAATACTAAATCAACTTTTGCCTTAATTCAATTAAAGAGAAAGAAATGGGAAGTATTTCTGAAATTCAGTGCATAGTATCTTCACTACAAAAGATATTTCCTTTGAAAGGAGTGAAAAAAAGAAGAGATTTACAAAGGCCTCAAGAAGGCCCAGCCACAGTGGTGTAAGGGGTAGTGTGTTTCTGCATGAAGCTGAGCCTGCATGGCCAGCCCAGTTTTGATTCCCAGGCCAATGAAAAACAGGTCAGGCATAGTAGTTTGTGTCTATAAACCCAGCTACCTGGGAGGCTGGGACAGAGGATTACAACATGGTGAGACCTTGCCAAAAATATTTCTGTCTTGAGACCAGCAGTTAGCATAATGGCTATGTCGCTGGACTCCCATGTAGTCGACCACAGTTCATGTCTCGGACCCGGTGGCTTAAAACTCACACCAGGCACGTGTGCGTGCGTGCCCAAGATCCCTGAGAGGAGAATGGAGGAGAAGGGATTGTGGCATGGCCATCCCCCCTGGGGGGTGATTTCTTACTTTCTGTCTCTCTGTCTCTCTCTGTCTGTCTTGAGAGCGCACGCACCCTATAGCAAAAACCTCTCCAAAAAAAAAAAATATATATATATATTTCTGTCTCTATCTCTCTGTCTCCTTTCCTTTACAAAGAAATCAATAAAATACAGTTATTGCCTCTCTAAACCACATATTTTAATTTTAGATAGTATCCATTGCCACTCTCCAAGAAAAATGATGGGTAACTATTTCCATTTACTTCTCCTTCCCTCCCTTCCAATTTTTACTGGCAGATATCAAAACGTGTAAATTAGTTTGACCTTTTAGCCTACTTGCAAGCTAACCAGTTAGCCTGTCATTAACTGAGGGATGACACAAGATTCTTGGGTCAAAAATAAAGGACTTTATTATTCAGGGCACAGCAAGCATCATGAATCAGCGTGTTTTCATTGGTTCTTCTCACACTCAAGTCCTTTGGAAACAATCCACATGTGTCCAGACAGATATCTGTACATGTAGTGAGCTGCAATACGGGACAGGAACCACTAATTAAAAACCTCTACTGATTTATAATGGGCAGTGAACATGGCTGCTCTTTGCTGAGTGGGGAGATGCTATTTCTATCTTCTGAGGTAATTTGCACTACAACCATCCTTGAAAAGGTCATCCAGAACAAAGGTAGCCAATGTCACTGTTTGCTAATGTCAAGTGAAAAAAGACAACTGCTAAGTAAAATTATAGGGAAATAGGAACACACTAGTCTCACAAAGCTGGCATAAAATAAGAGTCAGACCTTGCAGCTTGCTGTCAGAACCACCAAAAGCAGGGCTAGATGGAAGGGACAGGAACATCTGCTGCTTCTGAAAACGCAAAGGTCTTTTGTACTTTTTAGTCCAAAATATACAGCATTTTCAAAAGTTCATGGAAAATACACATTATGGAAACCATACATGGATCTCAAAAACATTTTGCACCAAAATAAACTTATACTTTCATTTAATTTTTTCACAAAAGTTTTGAACTTTGTGAATAACTTTGAAACATTCAAAGTTGTTTTGAAAGTGTTTACACTGGACAAAGATAACAGAGAACGGTGTTAAGGAGATGGGGAAAGGGACATGATTGGGTAAAATCCATTAGCAGAAGCTGTGGGGAGCAAATCGTCGGTGGAGGATAGCAGTCTGCTCAGCAGGATGTGTGGTCAGACTATGGGATTGAAAATCTGGAATCATCTTGACAATGTCTTGTGAAGGTCAGCCATGTGGCAGAGAGTACCCACGAAGCAGACCAACAATACCTTCTTCACTTTATTTATCTAACCTTTAGTTTTAATTTAGTATAGCAACCTCTTGTCTAGATGACATTTCTATTTTCACATTAGAAATATGAGAGACTCATGGAGAATTTTCTCTCAAAAATAAAAGTTTATAATATTTGCTTTCTGCAAAATGATGGTAATTTCTATTTGTTTAATCTTTTTTCGTGTCAATGGATTAAAGTTTACCCTAGTTCTTTTACATTTTTTTCTCTTTGTTTATAGGGTGTTATTCTCAAAATTTTATTTCTTGGTTGATTAGATTTTATTATGAGGTAATGGGGTTTTGGTGTCCTTGTTTGCTATGTTTTTGATTGAATTTGCTAGAGGATGTGTTTACTCAGTAGAAATGGAGAGAGAGTGAGAGAGTGAGAAGCACCCTCCAGGACTTATGGGCATGCTGTAATCCCTTCTCTTCTATTCTCCTTTTGGGATTTTGGGCATGCAGGCACATACCCTATTGGTAGGGGCTCCAACTGTGTGTCGGCCATCTCAACCACCACCATTGGCTGGCCTTATGTTTTAGTTTTTTTTTTTTTCTTCTATAGGGCACATACATTCACAGAGAAGGAGAAAGTGAGAAATCATCCCCTGAGGCAATGTCCATGCTGCAATCCCTTCTCTTCTAGTCTACTTTCAGATTTTTTGGGCATGCATGCACATATGCCCAGCATGATTTTCAAACCACCAGGTCCAGGACTTGAACTGTATACTTGGGAGCCCATAGATATATTTTCAGACCTGTTCCATGTTTGGGAATATCTGTTGTCTTTTTGCTTTTAAGAAAAAGTCAACTAGGTGATATCCTTGGATCACTATTTTCTTTCTCCTAGAACTACATCTTCTCATGAACGCTGCTGTGAAGAAGACTGAAGCCAGCCCAGTTCATCCAACCTTAAAAGTAAACGATTTTTCTCCCGCATCTCTGAAGAATGCTTACTCCATCCTTGGTTCTTAATAATTTGATCAGGCGTATCTCGTTGGCTATTCTTTCCCCTGGAATATGGTGTATAGTGCTTTTTTTTCAATCTGCACAATAGTGTGTGTTTTAATTTCAGGGAAACTTTAATACCTTTTTTTAGAGATATTTTTGTATAGGGTTCATGTACCCACCGGAGAGAAGGAGACAGAGAGACAGAAAGTGAGAAATTACCCCCCCAGGGGGGATGGCCATGCCACAATCTCTTCCATTCTCTTGTTGGGATCTTGGGCACACACACACACATGCGCCCGGTGTGAGTTTAAGCCACCGGATCCGGGACTCAAACTACAGTTGACTATATGGGAGTCCAGCGACATAGCCATTATGCCAACTGCTGGTCCCCCTACATGGGTTTTTTAAGCCACTGGATCCGAAACTCAAACCATGGTTGACTATGTGGGAGAACCACGACATAACCATTATGCCATCTGCTGGTTCCCCTCCTCTATTACTTTAAAAAATCCTTTCTCTTTCATTTGTTTCTCTGCTTCAGATTCAACTATTTATGTTGA
Organism: Tupaia belangeri chinensis; assembly: GCF_000334495.1. Taxonomy (NCBI): domain Eukaryota; kingdom Metazoa; phylum Chordata; class Mammalia; order Scandentia; family Tupaiidae; genus Tupaia; species Tupaia belangeri. The sequence continues at coordinate 1,275,624 of NW_006159932.1, forward strand.
CTTTTCCTTTTCAGAGCTATCATTTTTTCATGAGTTGTTTTTGTCCTTTTCCTCTACCTTTACCATAATTATCTCCTGCTTTGCTTTTGTACCAGGGATTCAGTTTTCTGTCACGTCTTATCTGTTCTTCTGTTTCAATATATTTATTTTTTCTGTAAAAGTGTTGTCAATGTGTTTCCTATGATTAAATTTTATTTTCTTCATTCCACTGTTTATTCATTTTATTCTTGAACTCTAGACTTAAAAATTTTGAGTTTTCAGTAAATTTTTCTGTGCCGTTTCAATCTGTATGAATACACACACACACACATAAAATTATATGCATGTATAATATTTCAGTATTTGTGTTATTATTACCATACTGTGTTTTCCTTTCTCCTTATTTGTTTATTTCTGTGGTCTGCTAGCATGGCTGCCACATCACTTAGCCAAATCTGAGCAAGCTATTCAGACCTTTGCTTTGCTGTCATAAAATAGTGTTGAATTCTCTGATCTTCTTTCCCATCTTTTTGGAAAAATAGTCTCCCCCTCATCTCAGCCCACTTTCAGCCTGAGCTATGCATTAAGAACTGACTTCTTATTTTATGTACTTGTTTGTGGCCTGAGGATGCAGAGGGTGCAGAGACAGCTCCTTTGGGGTTGATGCATTCCCTGTCGGAGATTCAAGCTCTAGTATTAGACTTTGGGCTGGGAGCCCACTTCAATTTAGCCAAAAGCTCAGGAAATGGGGAGACCTGGTAACACTTTCTTCTCCTACTGAGATTCTATATATTTTAATAGACTTCTCCAATCTGCTTTCATTCCCCTCTTAGTTCACATCTCCACAAACTGGGATACTACAGGGAGCAAGCAGTGATGGGCATGTGCTAGACAATGAGGAGAGTCAGAGAAGATTTTAGCAGTTTTTTGTTGTTGTTATTTTTTCAGAGAGGTTTTTATTATAGGTGCATGTGCTTGCTGGAGAGACAGACAGACAAAGAGATAGAGAGACAGAAAGCAGAAAGCAAGAAATCACTCCCCAGAGGCGGGGTGGGGGTGGGAGAGTGGGGTGGCCATGCTGCAATCCCTTCTCCATTCTCCTCTTGGGATTTTGGGTACATATGCACATGCACCTGGTGTGAGTTTCAAGCTGCTGAGTCCGGGACTTGAACCACGATAGACTATGTGGGAGTCCAGAGACTTAACCATTATGTCATCGGCTGCATTGTGTGAAACATCTACCCCCCATAGCCACTTTTGGGTCCTAAGAATGTGACTGGAGTGTCTTGCCCCATTGTGCTAGAATCTGTCTTTTTCTTTGATGGTCATTTTGAGATTTGAAGGGTAAGGCTTGCTTTTTTTCTTATTAAGGCTCTACTGATAGTTGGGGATGGCACAAGACTGAGAAGCACCTCTTCTCATTTCTGTAGATATTCAGGGTGGAAGATGCAGTGATCAGTTTTCTCCTCTGTCTCCTTTATCTGAGATCCTGCATAGAAAGTATCTTCCTGTTTGAGCTAGTATGATGCCCTGGGGTAATTAATACATTCTGGTTTCGATAACATCTGAGGAAATATGGGTGAAATATTCAACATCAAAGATGCTTAGCATCTTGGCTGCATTCCTCAATATTCCAGTGAAGTGAATTTTATGTGTCCTACTATATCAAAATGTGTAAAAAAAAAAGTAATTTATTTAATTCTATGAGTTTATAGCTTTTTTAAAAATTCACTAGAAAATGAATTATACTATTTACTTCTTTTGCCAAAATTTTGACAGGGCTAGATCAGTGCGCCCTAAGAGACTTTACATGTGCTATCACTATAAAACTTCTGTTTACTTTTACAAGTTTAAATTTGATCCAACTCAAACTTAGAAAAAAAGTGACAAATAGTATAAAAAACCATGACTCTTTGCTGATATTCCTCATTTGTTAGCATTTTGCATTTTGTAATGATTGATTTCTCATTCTATGTTTTTTATTTAAAAACTTCAGTGTGTATGTGCGTGCTTTTTTGTTTGTTTGGGTTTGTTTGTTTGTTTTTTAGAGCTTCTTGCTATTGGGCATATGTGCTTACAAGAGAGACAGAGAGACAGAAGGTGAACAATTACCTCCTGGGGGGATGGCCATGCCACAATTCCTTCTCTTCCAGTCTCCTCTCAGGATTTTGGGCACGCACACACATGTGCCCAGTGTGAGTTTTAAGCTGCCAGATCCAGGATTCAAACCATAGTCAACTACGTGGGAGTCCAGTGATGTAACCATTATGCCACCTGCTGGTCCCCCAGTATGCATTTCTTAAGAACAAGGACATTCTTTTACAGAATAACAGTGCACGTTCACAGAATGAATATTGATACCACTATCTAAATGAGATACCATATTGAAATTTTGCCAACTGCTCTAGATATCCTTTATAGAAGGAAGGAAAGCAAGAAAGAGAAGGAAGCAAGGCAGAGAGAGAAAGAAAAAAAAAGAAGGAAAGAAGGAAGGAAGGAAGGAAGGAAGGAAGGAATTTTTTTTCCTAGCCCAGTATCTAAACTGATGTTTGTGTTACATAATTGTCATTTCTCTTTTATAATCTGGGAGAGTAGCTCATCTTTTAAATATTTTATTGTTTGTATGACCTTGATTTTTCAAAGGTTAAAGGCCAGTTATTTTATAAAATTTCCCCTGATTTGGGTTTGGGTTCTGTTTTCTCTTAATTTTGAATTCTTGTAGGAATACCTCCAAAATGATGCTTTAATCCCTTGGCTAAGGTAGTTCTGCCAACTTGGCTTCTCTGATGAAATGTTATTCCTTTTTCTTTTTAATTAATAAGTAATTGTGGGGAGATACTTTGATATTATGTAAATGTTCTGCTCTTCATCAAATTTTCACCTAGCAGTTTTAACAGCCACCGATGCTTCTTAACCCAATTCATTTTTAGTCTGATGGGCAACAAATCGTGAGCTTCGAATTCCTCCATTCCTTCTCATGGAACTAAGAGCTTTGGTGACAAAGGGCATTCTTTAACATATAACATTTATGTCAGTATCAACTCATTAACTCCTATTTAATTCTATATGGTATATTCTTATCACTAATCACTTTGGTATCCTCGTTGTTGCAGATTTGACCTTCTGTCTCCTGTATCTCTTCAACGTGGCCCTGTCATTCTCTGAGCACTTCGATACTCCATAGTCATCTTATACTTTCCAACCACAGTCTTGAACTCAGTTGTTCTATTGAGAATCCTGCTTCCTGTTAGTCAAAAGGGTACGTAAAACAAAATTCTGGGAAGGTATGCTTACTGCTCTCAGAGAGTTGCTGTAATTTTTGTCCCACAAAAGACAAAAATAGGAAATGTATGTGTGTTTGTGTGTGTGTATGCTTATATATAATATATAAAATGCATGTATATATACACACATATATATCTATATGTATTTCTATCTCTATATCTATCTATCTATCTATCTATCTATCTATCTATCTCTATCATCTGTCTCTAAGTACTCAATGACCATAAGGTCATTTTTAAAATTTCGGATTCCAGTCCTATAGCATAGGATCCATCTTTCTCTGACAGTCCTGAGCTTCTTGTGAATTTTCATCCTTCTCTGACAGTCCTGAGCTTGTGAATTTACAGAAACAGGGACAAAGGACAAGGACAAAGTCTTTTTTGTTTGTTTGTTTGGTTTTTGTTTTTGTTTGTCTGTTTGTTTTGGTCTTAAAAACAGCCTATGGAGGGGGACCAGCAGTTAGAGTAATGGCTATGTTGCTGGGCTCCCCCGG
>NW_006159932.1:1279475-1281975 GCF_000334495.1 Tupaia belangeri chinensis
GGTATTGCAGTGTGGCCATCCCCCCTGGGGGGTGATTTCTTGCTTTCTGTCTCTCTGTCTCTGTCTCTGTCTCTGTCTCTCTCTCTCTCTCTCTGTCTGGCGAGCGCATGCGCCCTATAGCAAAAACCTCTTTAAAAAAAAAAAAAAAACACCTATGGAGGCAAGGTTGTAAGAGATGAGGAAGGCCTCCTTTATGTTCTTTCCAGTATGCAACTGAGGGAGGGCAGGCCAGAGAACACCTGCGGAGACTGATGTGCTAAAGCCAAAGGAGAGCAGGTCAGAATAGCAATGGTCAGGCTGGGATTTCGTCCAGGAGACCGTCAGGAAGGTTTTACTCCAGTAGACATTGTCTGCTGTCTCAGGCCTGGCCCACATCAGCTCTGTGGTGACTCTAAATCTCAGCAGGAAAACAGGAAATGGCTTTGGGAATTTCTGGGAAGGGGCTACCAGTCCTTGAGCCATCCTTGCAGTAGCCTTAGTCTCATGGATTTCCAGGTAATGTGGCAGATCAAAGGGTCAATTGGCTTCTGGAAACACAGGAGGTTTTATTCACCCATTGTTAGAGGACCTCTATATCCAGAGAGAAGGAAAATGTTTGGGTCCAAGTTCCCTCCAAATCCTCCCAACACTTCCCAGTGTTATTCAGAAAGACCTAAAGGAAATGCTCCAGGTGTATTTCCCAGTGTTAACCAGAAAGACCTAAAGGAAATGCTCCAGGTGTATATCTAGTCTTCTCTTACCACTCTGGGTCTTCCCCACTCCACAGTCCAGGCAGGGCTACTCCTTCTATATGGTGCTTTAAAAAATCCCAGTGAACACACTATAGGCCTTCAAAAAGTTCATGGAAAATGTGCTTTATGAAGAAACTGCATGGATTTCAAATTCTTTGTACTAAAATAAGCTTGTACTTTCATTCCACTCTTTCATGAACTTTTTGAAATCCTCTCATAGCCAAAAACTAGACTCTATTAAAATCATATAAAATTGCATATGGCAGAATAAAAGAATAGTCCAATTATAGACAGAGGAATAAAAACTGTCATTGTGCAAAACTTGTGATCATCCAAGGCACAGCCCTCAAGGAGTGTTATTAGGTCTGTGATTCGGGATTTTGTTTTGTCTTTGTTTATTGCCTTTCAGTCTAGTTCATTAAATTTCTTTTGAAAACAAGACCTCCTTATGATTGTTCTTAGTAAGCCTTTAAAACATCAGATCTTGCACCTTTATTTTTGGTCTGATTAAAGATTAATATTCTAGGGGCCAGCAGGTGGTGTAGTAGTTAAGGTTCTGGACTCCCACAAGACTGTCTATGGTTTGAGTCCCAGACCCAGCATCTTGAAAATCATGCTGAGCACATGTGCACACAGGCTCAAAATTCTGAGAATGGAAGAAAGATGGGATTGTGGGGTGGCCATCTCCCCAGAGGGGTCAAGGGCAGTGATTTCTCACATTACCTTTCTCTGTCTTTTTCCAGTGAGCATATGTACCCTACGGCAAAGAAAAAAAGTTTAATTTTCTCCCTGTCTGGTCTAGGAAGTCCCAGCAATCCCTCTGCTGGCTCCCAGTAGCAGCTGTAGACCTGTGTAGCTCTGTTTCTGAGGGGCATAGGTAGGGCCCTCCCTTCCATGAACAGCCCACACCAGGGATGGTGTACGTATCAGTAACTAGTAAACCAATGGTTCTTTAACAGAGTTTAGCTAAACACCCACCAAACTTACATTTCAAATGTAGTGAGGTAGGGGAGTAAGGTCTAAAAGACCCTTGTCATACTCTACTATTGTTCAGACTGTCATTTGATAACAACTGAGGGGTGGAGGTGGTGTGAAATAATTAAGTGCTTTATAGTAATATGCACTACGCCATGTAGCCATCGGGGTCCTAGCACAGATCTGTTTAGGGCTCTGTGTTTTACGGTCTTACACTCCAATATGAGGGAAAACTTAGTGTACAAATGCGAAGAGCAGGATGGTTGACATCCACCTTTAGTATGCTCTTAGCTCGCAGCTTTAGGCTGAAGTCTGGATTCAATGATTCTTCCAGAATAAACTAATATGTCTCTACAGTGCCTGCTGCTAACCTGCTTTCCATTATTTTTAAAAATATATGTTGTCCTTATGTCTAGATAGTCTGAGTGGCCTGAGACCAAGTTTACGCCAGCATGGTAGTTTGCTTTAGCTCAAACACAAAATAAGCCAGGTCTAGCTTCCTGTACTATTCAAATACAGATGCCAAGGATACTAAATAAGAAACGAACAAGTACCCACTTTCTAGACTAAATAACTTCTCCCCTAAAAATATCCACCTAAGTTGGTAGGCTCTATTCCTCAGAGTACTTATTGGTAACTTTAAGCCATTTAAATCAGCTTAAGCTATATTTATATTATTTTAGGTTCTCATTTCAGTATTTTATGTTATTTTTAAATTCTTTATTTTAAAGAAAAGTGTGTGTAAATGGAACAATTCCCAAATAAAGTTTATATGTCCTTCTTCTCCTCCTTTC
>NW_006159932.1:1283626-1295687 GCF_000334495.1 Tupaia belangeri chinensis
AAAAAAAACCATGGTGAAAATCTTTGCTGTGGAGACTGAGGAGTTTTTGAGAAGGTTTTAAGAAATGAATAGCCTAGCTAGGTTTATGTAGAAAACATTAGGTCACCTTCATTTTGATGCCAAGATGGCCTGGAGATAGAAGTGAAAAATTAGAAAACCTTGTAATAAGCCAACTGGGGTATCTGAAGCAAAGCAGGGACTTTAGGAAAGGAGATAAAGGGATGAATTCTAGGGATACTTAGGAAGTAACCTGTAAGGCAGAATAAGTGGAACTCAACACGGCTGTTAAGATTCCTGAGGTTTTAAGACACTGTTTTGCCCATAAACCAGGAAGTAGATTGGAGTCTTGGGCTCAACTGATAAAGTTATTAGAGAAAGAGTTTCTGTGAGATAAACCCTTGATCTGTAAAGAGGGATAGAAAGGGCTGAGGGATTTGACCTGGCTAAATTTGCTGATTACCAATATTCTTCACAACTCATGATTCTATCTCATCAGAAGAGATTCAAATCCTGGTCCCCTTTAAGCCACTGACTCAGAGTATGATTTGAGGCAGCAGAAAAATGTATACGAAGGCAGGATCAGATTTATGGGTAGGTACCACTTGTGGGAAAAAAATAATACATCCCTTTGAAGGAAAATCTACTTGGTGGGGTAATGTGTTTTTATTTGGGGGGGGAGGGGTGCAGAAAGTTATCCAAGTGGTGGCACAGTTGTTGAGGAGCCTTATTATATCCTAATATCCCAAAACGCGCTTCTACCGTCAAGTTCTTTCTATTAAAGATTCTTCTTAGGGGTGATAATAATAAGTTTACTAAATTGCACTGTGTTAAAAACTTCTGAGGTCTTGAAATACATAACAGAAACATACATGCAGTAGAAAATACTGATTCTACCCTCCTTCTGCCATTTTCAGTTGTTCCTCAGTATCTATGGGGGGATTGGTTCCAGGACCACCCAGACAGATGGGTGATTTCTCAACTCCCTTACATAAAATATGATGTAGTATTTGCATGTATCCTGGACACAGCCCCTGTATACTTTAAATAATATTCAGTGTACTTATAATACCTCATAGAGTGTAAATGTGAAGGTAAGTCCCACACAATGAGCTCTCCTCCTTCCCTGTCTTCACTCTATTCCTCTGAGATCTACTGCTGGCCCAGCTGGCCCTTGTGAGCCCCTTTTGACCTTTCTCTTATCTCATGGAACTACTCGCTGGCCAGGGCTGTTCCGGAGGTATGCCTCTTGTGACCCTTATGTCGTGGAAGGAGGTGTACACACTTTTCCTATAATCACAAGACTAGAGGCACTTAAACCACAGACACCAAACCCTGACATACTCTGCTGATGTGTTAATTGATAAGTTGATCCGGTATTGAAATGCCCTACCAATGCATGTCTTTACTTGGTTTATGCATGTTTTGTTCTTAACGTGTATTACCTGAGCCTGTATTCACTGATGGCACAGACTATTCTCTTCCCCGCTGTCAATGGAGCTTCTCTAGTAAGTAAACTCATGTCTTTCTCTGTTGGACCTCTTAATATGCCCTTTGGAATCAGTGAACGTCGTGGGCAGCCCCCACTCCACTCCCAGATTTTGGGGTCCTCCTGAATCAAAATGCTATGTAAATAGTTGTTACACTTTTTGATAATTCTATTATCTTTCTTGTTGTATTGTCATTTTAATTTTTTTCTGAATTTTAAAAGTATTCTTTTCTTTATTAATGATGAGAGAATCAAGAAAGAGGAGATAAGCACCCTCTCCTGAGTGGGTCATGTCATACTCTCCTTCTAATTATCCAGCCCCTGGGATCCTGGGCTACAGAGATGGCCCTTTCTCTAAACGTACTCTTTTTTTTTTAGGGTTTGTTCATAGGGTGCATGTGCTCACTGGAGACAGAGGCAGATAGAGGAAGCATGAGAAATCACCCTCTAAGGTGGATGGCCATGCTGCAGTCCCTTCTCTTCCATTCTCCTGCCAGGATTTTGGCATGTTTCAAGCCACTGGATCTGGGTCTTGAACCACAGTTGGCCATGTGGGAGTCTAGCACTATGCCGCCTACTGGCCTGTTCTCCAAATATTTCAATCCATAGAAGCAAAACCCTGAATGTGGAGGGCCAACTATATCCATAGTTTTATTTTACACAAAGAACACTCATGAATAGATTTAAGTAAGTCTGGTTCCATGAGAATGTATGTTACTATGCTGATGGCCTAGATCTATGAACTACACGGGCTCAGAACTAGGCATATGTGTGATCATTCAAACGTGGTCATCTTTCATTAGTTACTGATAAATTAGGCAGGATGATGACACTTGGAACTAATTTCTCCTAGATGGATAATAAGTGCCCATTGTAAAAGCAGTTCTCGGTCTGTCCTGTAATTCCAGGGGTCCTGACGCTCAGCGGTGCATCAGGAGACCTACTTAAAATTCAAATGCAGCAGGTTTGGTTAGGAGTCAGAAATTTAAATTTTTTAAAGGTCCAAAAGATGATTCTCTCCATTTTTATAGTTTGAAAACTACTGCTGCAGTAAATGGGTTTGCTAATTATTTTTATCCTGCTAAGAGATAAGCCTACATTTAGTTTTCAGCATCTATCATAGATCACGCATGACATTTATCATAAATCCTACACGATTTGACAAGTGTGTCATGGACCAGAGAAAAAGCTTAAATAATTTCCCTGGGGTTATAAATATGCGAATGTCAAAGCTAAAGCCAGAATTCACAGTTCCTGAATTTCCAGTCTGTTTATAAGTGGAATCTGCTGTCATCCTTTATTCCATCTCCTACAGTCAGCTGGAATGAAGGTAAAAGAAAAACAAAGAACCTCAGAGTTGTTTGGTAAGTTTCAGGATGCATATTCTCAGTCCTGAGCATGAGAAGAGTGTCTTTTAAATTTGGAGTCATGTTGCAAATAATAAAATTGTGAAATAAAAATCATTACAGAGATCTGTAATCTCCAGGGAAGCCAAAGCCAATGATAAAGCAGAAAAGACAACAGAAAAATATACAACTTAGGCTTAATGACTGTATATGATACAAGAATGAAATGCCAACAGTCAAGAGAATGATGTAAAAGGATGATGATGTAAAAGGAAGTTTACAAGTTAAGTTATGCAAACCTAAAATTTAATTCGATAGAAAGAATTAGCACGTTTTCTCTACTGCCAATATAAATAACCAACACACTGAATGAAGTCTTCTTGGATGTACATATACAGTTACATATAAAGATACATAAGCATTGTATATACACATACTGAGAAAGACTTTGGATTGAGCTATGTCGATAATATTAGTGTGAAACTATTTAAAACTTTTAAAATTATGAAATAAAATTAAAATGATAAAAGTACTTTTAAAGCCAGTGGTGAAGGACACAGAACTCACTGAACTAACTCTTGGTTTTGGGCGTTTGGGAGTCCTTATCAAAGAGAAATGAAAATCCCAGGCATGGGACCAAAGAGAAATCTGAAGAACACATGGAAGGTAGGACATCTGATCTACAGCATGGCCAGGGGATCCCAAGGGATTTCCTAAAGCAATAACCAAATAAGAGAGTGGAGATCCCACCCTGCTTTGGGCCAGTCCTGTGACTCACCCTGAAGTCTCTGTACTCTGGGATCACTCCTGGGGGCCTGGATAGGAGGATGGTGGAACTACCACTGGGGTGCAGAAAGGTGAGGAGACAACTGTGCAGGTGTGGCCCTTTCAAAACCATGCATGGAAGGGACTCAGCTTCAGGTGGTAGAAGAGTCCCCCATGCATACTGATGACCAAGGCGCAATGAGAGATAGAGTAGAAGTGATGTGTGGATGGTTGGTGGGCTGAGCAACACAGGTTCATAAAAGTGAAGATGCTTGAGTTTACTTTGGAAGAGGAGAAAGCCTGGGAAAGTGCACATTGCAAGGGGGGGAGGGGGCAGATGCACAGTGGTGGGGTGGGCTGCTGAGGGAGTGAGTTAGGGATATGTTATGAGGACACTGCATGTGTCCTAATACTATTCTCTCTCTCTCTCTCTCTTTTTTTTTTTAAGGTTTTTGCCATAGAGCATCAGCAGTCACTGGAGAGAGATGAAAGAGAGAGAGAGAGAGAGAGAGAAATGGTGAGAAGGAAGGTGAGAAATCACTCCCCCAGTGGGGATGGCCATACCACAATCTTTTCTCTATTTTCCTCCTGGGATTTTGGGCATGCACATACACATGCCCAGCTTGGGTTTCAAGCCACCATGTCCGGGACTGGAATTACAGACGGCCATGTGAGAGTCCAGGGCCTTAACCACCATGCCACCTTCTGGCCCCAATATCCTAATACTATTCTAAGCATTGTAGACCAAATATAAGTAGTAAAAAGCTTACATTACACAGCATAATCTTTGATTTCAAGGAACTCTAACAGGCTAATGGCTCATGATACCTTCACCACAGCCTCTTTGCCCATCTAGACCATCTAGGCAGCTTCAGCAGTAAGCATCACCCTGGGTACTGCAGCCAACTAATGGGGAGGAGGAGATTAGAGGGGGTTCAGCCAGAGGCTGAGTGGATATGCACGTGTGGACATCCCAGGTGGCTCCTAAATGTATCAATTGAGCTTTCTAAAAAGGGACACTAGAAGTCCTGTAACTGCAGGAAAGGACAAAAACAGAATGTGTTTTCCTTATTCCATTGCGCAGCTGAGCTGCCAGGACCTATTTATTGGTAGGTCTGATAAATAGATGCTGTCAGAATTAGAAGAGGAAGAAGGTGAAGAGTTGAAGCAGTGCATGGCTTACTGTAATGTTAACTGTTAATACAGTAACATTATTCTTTCAAAATGAGGTTGGAGGGCAAGAAGGTGGCATGGTGTTTTAAGTGGCTAGATCCCATGTGGCTGACTGTAGTTCGAGTTCTGGACCTGATGGTTGGAAAAACCTATCAGGCACATGTGCATGTGTGCCCCAAATCCTGAAAGGAAAAATAAATGTGTCCATCCCCCATGGGTGGTGCTTTCTCATTTTCCTTCTTTCTCTCTCCTGTGAGCACACATACCTGCTGGTAAATTAAAAAACATAAGTGAGGCTGGATATTAGGTTGTGGTCAAATTAAGCAAGACCTTGAAAACCAGGTGAAGGTTGTTTTAGGGTTCTCCAAAGAAACAGAAGGATTGGGTCATTGGAACAGTCATGATATATTTTTGAATAGAAAAATATGTCATGACTTTTCCAAAGACCCAATAATATCATATTATATTTTATATGTGTGTACGTGTGTGTATATACATGTATGATATTGTCCTTATAATAAAATATACATATTATTGCAAGAAGTGACCACAGGATTATGGAAGCTAAGAAGTCCCAGGGTCTGCAATCAGTAAGCTGTCACTTCAGTCCAAATCTAAAGACTTGAGAACCAGAGACAATGGAAGCAGTTCCAGTTCAAGCAGTCAGAGTTGAAGTTCCCTTTTTATTCCATGCAAGTCTTCAAATGATTGGACGAGGCTTACCCACGTGAGGGTGAACCTTGCTAATCTACAAATTCAAATGCCAGTCTCATCCAAAACACCCTCACAGACACACCCAGAATAACATTTGAGTCAAATATCTGGGCACCCCCTGACCCAGACAAATTGCCACATATGGTTATTTATCACAGAGGTATCTGGTCTGAGCCACTGGATATTTCTGACTGATAAGTGAAATAAAGAAATTCGTATCAACAAAGATGTTGAAATAATTATAAATAAAAGAAAAAAACTATAAAGTTAGCCTGAATGCAATTATATTTACATTCATTTAAAAATGCACTATTAGTTATAATATCATTCATCTCATCTCCCTCCCCACACACACACATACACACTCCCTCACACTCTTCTCTTTCCATTGTATTTTGAATAACAGTATAGGCATCTTGTAAGTATTCTCACATGCCAATAAAAATATTTTCAAACGTTTTCTCACTAAGGAATTAGAGTATTTGGCAAGAATTCTATTGGGCCATGGACATAATAGGGGCATGGTACAATCTGTGCAGTTTGCTCTTCCAGCATCTACATTAGAACGATGCCCATCAATCAGCAGCAGGGTGCAGGGGGTCAGCAAAACCATGTCTCAGCTCAGAGACTTGAGGGCTCGACAGTTCATCACAGAGGTAAGAATGGTGAAGAGGTACAGTCAGACACTGAGATGCATCTAATAAAGGAAATATTTTTAGAGGAATAGATGTCATTCCCAAAGATAAATGAAGATTGTGTATTTTTATGGAAAGCGTGTAACAGAAACACTTGTCTGCATTTGTTATCTGGACCTTATAAAATACTTTACATAATCATTTAGTACTAAAAAAATAGTTTGGGTACCTTTTTGTGCATGAAATACATTAAAATAAAATAATATTTAGCTTTACAGAAATGGTTAAGGAATTTGATAACTGTTTTTTTTAAAGATTTACTTAATTTTATTCATTATTATTATTTTTTAATTTGACCAGAGAGAGAGGGAAAGTGAGAAAGCAAGCTGTCAGGTCCAAGACTCAAACCACGGTCGGTCATGTAGGAGTATAGTACCTTACCTTAATCACCATACCACCGGCTGACCCCTAGAATTTGAGAACTCTTAAAAAATTCAAATATGTACAATCATAAATATTTCCTAAATTTTTAAATATTTTTAAATTTATTCTAATTTCTAATTCAATCACATATTTCACTTAGCTTGTAAAGTGAATATTACAACATGAAAATATTTCTCGCCAGTCCAGTTGAGGATACTATACATGTTATCATCAACAGATAATGCATTTCTTTGTCCTATAAATATCTTGCCTGTCTGTTTTTCTCCTTAATGTCATTACTCAGACTCTCCTCCTTCTCTCATCCTCTTCCCATACTGTATCTGGTATCTCTAACCATTTTCTATGTTTCTGGATCCTCTAGTCATTCAGTTTAAGCCGTAGAATGTGGACAGTCAGTATATATTATGTGGAGACATACAATGTCTTTTCTTCGTAGTCTAGCTTCCTTCCCTCAGCAGTAAATCTTCCACATTCGTTCACTTTCTGTCAAAAGCCAGGATCTGATTGTTTTTTGTGGTTGAGTAGTAGTCCATAGAGTATATGTGCCACAGTTTTTCAATCTATTCTTCTATTTGTGAACATTTGGGTTGGTTCCATCTCTTAGAGATTGTGAATAATACCACACACACACACAAACATAGATGTGCTTGAGAATTAGATTTTTTTTTCTGTAAATATTAGAAATAAAGCACTAGCAAAGATCAACAGGCCGGCCAGCCCTTTATTTCATAGCTAAAGAAATAAAGTTTGTGAGAGATGACCTGGAATTGCCGAAGTCACCTAGCTAAACTGTGATTAACTCTCATATTTTTCTAGTTCTTTTTTTTTCCCCCCCATGGAAGAGACAGATCCCCCAACAGGGTCTTAACCCCACAATTCATCCCTAGCCTCAGGCTGCCCGGGTGATGGGCAAGCTTGTGCCTACTGTACTCAGGGAGGACTCTATATGCAACCTTCCCCATGTGGATCAGCCTTGCAGAGTGTTGTGTTTTATTGTCTTGCCACTATCTCATCCCCTCCCCTCCACACACTCCCTCGCACTCTTCTCTTTCCATTGTATTTTGAATAAGAGTATAGGCATCTTGCAAGTATTCTCACATGCCAATAAAAATATTTTCAAACATCTTCTCACTAAAGATCTGTGCAATAGGTATGGCTAGAATTTTTATCCCCCTTTTATAAATAAGTCAACCAAGCCTCTGAGTGGCAAGGATTCATTCAGGGACACACACAGCTGGAAAGTCACACAGCTGGGAATCAGTCAATTCTATGACTCTCATTCTATTGGTGTTTTTAGTTACTTTCCAAAATCAGAGAAAAAGATTAAGTTGCACTTAAGGACAGATTTAGCTCTAATTTATTCTTCATGGGTAACATTTTTTTCAATTTCAAGATCTAAATATAGGCTTTAATTTTTACATGATTGGTGGTAGTTTTCGAAATGTTTGACCTGGGAATTAGGGTGACAAGAATGTTAGCAATTCACTAAGATCCATAACCAGATGGACTGTCTGGCTAAATTTTGTCAATTACCAAGGAATTAGCAGATCATTTGTTCTTTTATTATGGACCCAAGATGATAATGATGGTTATTGACAAAGATACTTGAAATATAAAAATGAAAGTGCTGAATTTATTTTAGCTTATGACAATATGATGTAATTTTTGCCTCACTTTTTGTCCATTTTCATTTTATTTAGTTTTTTTTTTAAATCACAAAGTAATAATACTTGTCACACTGGGAAAATACAAAGAGTATAATGCCCAATCTAGAGTATAATCTTCCACACCTTCTCCATGCTCATAAAAATATGCACATTTGGGGTCAGTTGGTGGCATAGTGGATAAGGCAGCTGAATTCCCCCATGGCCAACTACATAGTTTGAGTCCCAGACCTGGAAGCTTAAGCAAAACACACTGCATGCCTGTATGTTAATGTCCAAAGTCCCCAAAGGAGAAGAGATTGTGGCATGGCATACTCCCTTGGGGGTGCTTTCTTGATTTCTCTTTTTGGTGAGAGTACATGCCCTATAGAAAAAGGGCACACTCGATAACCCTATACTTTTGTTTTTCATTGTTGTTTAGACAGGGTCTCACAGTCATAATCTTCTTGCCTCAGTTTCCCAGCTTGGAATATAGATAAGCACTACTTGGTCCAGATTATTTTTGGACAAGGTCTTGCTTTGTTGTCCAGCCTTGAGCTTCCAATGCTCCTGCCTTAGCCTCCTCAAGTTGCCAGGATTACAGGTACACATCACCATGCCAGCCTTTTGGTTAGACTGGGAATCACACCTGAGTCTCCCAAGTGGTCTCAGCCTGCAGAGTACAGTGCCTTAGTAACTAACACCTGCCCCCGTGACGCTGACCTTGCTATTTTTTTTCCCAATTTTACAATTTTTCATGATATTCCTACTAGTCTTGAACATAGATCTCTCTTTTTTTTTTTTTTAATTATGTTTCTTGGAGAAGTATTTTTGCTACAGGATGCGTGCGTTTGCCAGAGAGACAGAAAGCGAGAAATCACCCCCAGGGGGGATGGCCACACCACAATCCTTTCTCCTCCATTCTCCTCTCGGGATCTTAGGCACACATGCACACGTGTCCGGCGTGAGTTTAAGCCAGTGGAGCCCGGACTCAAACTGCAGTCGACTACATGGGAGTCCAGTGACATAGCCATTACGCTAACTGCTGGTCCCAAACATAGATCTCTTTTTTGGTATAGTTTCTTCCTAAGCACACATACTTCACAGAAATGGAATATTATCATGTGTATGTGCTTAGATTCAGCCCCTTTTTCTTTTTCTTTGTCTCCCTACTCATTTTCTCATTCTTTACTTCAAACACAAGTCCTCCCAAGATGTCTTAACAAGCCAGTGTATTTCTCCTTTTATTCAGTCCATGTACTATGCACAAGCACTGTATTATAATATGTTAAATCAGAGATGTAATTTTTTTCACATTTTAACACCTCTGAAATTGCAGTATGTCTTACAATCTGAGATTTAATGAAACATGCTGTGTATATTTTTGTTTGGGGGCCTTTTCCTTCATTCTTGGCTTTGCAAAAAGTTCATATTTTACATACTTTTCTGCATTTTGCTTTCCCTTTTACTCTGTGGAAAATTTTTCAAGACAACTTACAGAACTTAAATTGTTTTTAAAAATGTGTATTATAATATAGTCTATAGTCCCCAAATAATGGAGCACTATCTTTTTCCTAGTTTTTTTTTTCCTCGTAACAAAAATGCTACAAAAATATTCTTGCTCATATAGTCTATGTACTAGAGCTCTTATTTTCCTGGGATAGAGTCCAAGAAGTGCTATTTCTGGCTCGAAGAGTGTTATCCTTTTTATTTTAACAGTGTTAGCACGTTATTTTACTTAATAATTGTAGTAGTTCCCTCCTATTCTGGTTATCTATATAACAAACTATCCTCAAACTTAGTGGCTTTCAACAATTGTTTACCAATGAATCTGCAATTTGAGCAGAATTTAGTGGGGGATAATTTGGGTTTTGTTCCACATGGTGTCTGGATCCACAGTTAAGATAAATTGATAGCCAGGAAAGGGGGACCTAAAGGACTGAGTTGCCAGAGAACTTTCTCTCTATCTGTGTCTTCCCAGGAACTTCTTGTTATCCATAAAATAGAGTGGATAACAAAATGGCAGTCTCAGAGCTCAGACAGAATCTGTCTTTGGAATCCCCAGTCAGTCACTTTTTCCATAGGTTATAGGTGGTTGAACAAGTCACTTAAGTTTAGCCCCATGTTTGAGGGAAGGGGGAGCTAATCAGCTACAAATCTCATTGGCAATGAACAGGACACTTGTTTCCTGAATGTTTTCACACTTCAAGTGTTCATTCTGTAAACGCTTTGTCAATTTAACAGGTAAAAACTGGCACTTCATTGTTACTTTTGCATTTTCCTGAGGGTAGATGATGGTGTATATCTTTTTACAAGCTTATTGGGCCACCTGAGTTGCCTCTTCTATGAAATGCCTATTCATATTTTTGCTTGTTTTGAGTGGTATGCCATTTCTTTCATAATGATTATAGTAGAAGCTTCTTCACTTTTTTTTTATATACATTTTTTGAGAGTTTTTTGCTATAGGCCATATGTGCTCGCCAGAGAGACAGAGAGAGACAGAAAATGAGAAATCACCCCCTAGGGGGGTTGGCCACACCACAATCCCTTCTCGTCCATTCTCCTCTCAGGATCTTGGGCATGCACGCACACGTGCTGGTGTGTGTTTAAGCCACTGGGTCTGGGACTTGAACTGCAGTCAACTACATGGGAGTCCAGCGAGATAGCCACTACACCAACTGCTGGTCCCAAGGCTTCTTCACTATTACGAGTGTAATTCTTGTTTGTTTTCTCTAGGGCACCTGCATTAACTGGAGAGAGAGAGAGAGAGATAGAGAGAGGGAAGTAAAGTGAGTAAACAACCCTCAGGGGGATAGCAATCCCTTCTCCTAACCTCTCTTCTTGGAATTTTAGGCACACACACACACTGGCATATTTTTCAAGTCACCAGGTCTGGGACTTGAAACATGCAGTCAGCTTAACCTCCATACTACCTGGCTGGCCCACAAATGTTATTTTTTACATTGTCATATGTATTGCAAATCACTTTATCTATGTACTTTTAAATTTTAACTTTTTAAATGTTGTATAATAAAATGTCGGGTGTATGTAGAGATAAATATATCTATTATTTAATGTCTTTAGTTTCTTTAGTTGCTTAGGAAAATGTTGACCACTCCACAATTGTACACATATTTAAAATTTTATTCTAATTCATATTTTATATTTGTTTGTTTATTATGTTAGATTTAACTCAGCTCTATCTGGTAATTGTTCTTGTTTTAGCTTGAAGTAGTTTATATAGATGTGTTTTCTTATACTGCTGCAATACTTTGAAAGTATTGTGAAAAAACATAGCTAGAAAGAACTGTTGGACCTAATTCATTTATATGACATAGTTATTGAGCACCTATTTTGTGTCTGGGATATTTTAGTTACTGGAGATTTGAGCTAAACAATACTGATGTCATAGTTTTGTAGCTTACCTTCCGACAGGAGAAAGGACACACCAGTTAATAAAAGAAGAAATGAACTTGGCATTTTCAAGGGAAAGAAAGATGACCAATGTGACTCAAGTGCAGTGAAGGGAGAACAATGTGCTAAGAGTTTAGTGCAGAGTGAAAGTAGGCAGGAGTCGGATCACGGAGAGAGTTGTAGACCATGGTAAGTGGTTTGGCTTTAATTTTAAGGATTAGGGAAATTTATCAGAAACTGTAATCAGGAAGCTGTTTGATTTACATTTCTTAAATATCATGTGGACTGCTACAGAGAAGGTTCTATAGAGAGATGAAAGTGGAGACCAATCAGAGCTGCAGGGGTGAGTGGTAGAAACTGACCTTAAAGGTGACAGAGAGGAGTGGATGGTTGCAGAGAAACCTTGGAAATAGAAGTGACACAGTTGCTCATGACTGGGAT